>NC_086444.1:943972042-944272042 GCF_028390025.1 Pseudophryne corroboree | reverse complement strand
ACGCTTTGTATCACCGCTTTCCAGAATACGCACACAGCTGAAAACCTCTTACGGCAACTGAGGAACATCATCGCAGAATGGCTTACCCCAATTGGACTCTCCTGGGGATTTGTGGCATCGTACAATGCCAGCAATATTGTGCGCGCATTAAATCTGGGCAAATTCCAGCACGTCCCATGTTTTGCACATACCTTGAATTTGGTGGTGCAGAATTATTTAAAAAACGAAAGGGGCGTGCAAGAGATGCTGTCGGTGGCCAGAAGAATTGCGGGCCACTTTCGGCGTGCAGGCACCGCGTACAGAAGACTGGAGCACCACAAAAAAAACCTGAACCTGCCCTGCCATCATCTGAAGCAAGAGGTGGTAACGGGGTGGAATTCAACCCTCTATATGCTTCAGAGGATGGAGGAGCAGCAAAAGGCCATTCAAGCCTATACATCTGCCCACGATATAGGCAAAGGAGGGGGAATGCACCTGACTCAAGCGCAGTGGAGAATGATTTCAACGTTGTGCAAGGTTCTGCTGCCCTTTGAACTTGCCACACGTGAAGTCAGTTCAGACACTGCCAGCCTGAGTCAGGTCATTCCCCTCATCAGGCTTTTGCAGAAGAAGCTGGAGGCATTGAAGGAGGAGCTAAAACAGAGCGATTCCGCTAGGCATGTGGGACTTGTGGATGGAGCCCTTCATTCGCTTAACCAGGATTCACGTGTGGTCAATCTGTTGAAATCAGAGCACTACATTTTGGCCACCGTGCTCGATCCTAGATTTAAAACCTACGTTGGATCTCTCTTTCCGGCAGACACAAGTCTGCAGGGGTTCAAAGAAATGCTGGTGAGAAAATTGTCAAGTCAAGCGGAACGCGACCTGTCAACATCTCCTCCTTCACATTCTCCCGCAACTGGGGGTGCGAGGAAAGGCTACGAATTCCGAGCCCACCCGCTGGCGGTGATGCAGGGCAGTCTGGAGCGACTGCTGATGCTGACATCTGGTCCGGACTGAAGGATTATATGAGTGACCGCATCCAAGTAGGCACGTCAGACAGTCCGTACGTATACTGGCAGAAAAAAGAGGCAATTTGGAGGCCCTTGCAGAAACTGGCTTTATTCTACCTAAGTTGCCCTCCCTCCAGTGTGTACTCCGAAAGAGTGTTTAGTGCCGCCGCTCACCTTGTCAGCAATCGGCGTACGAGGTTACTTCCAGAAAATGTGGAGAAGATGATGTTCATTAAAATTAATTATAATCAATTACTCCATGGAGACATTCACCAGCAGCAATTGCCTCCAGAAAGTACACGGGGATCTGAGATGGTGGATTCCAGTGGGGACGAATTAATAATCTGTGATGAGGGGGATGTACACAGTGAAAGGGGTGATGAATCGGACGATGATGATGAGGTGGACATCTTGCCTCTGTAGAGCCAGTTTGTGCAAGGAGAGATTGCTTCTTTTTTGGTGGGGGCCCAAACCAACCAGTCATTTCAGTCACAGTCGTGTGGCAGACCCTGTCGCTGAAATGATGGGTTGGTTAAAGTGTGCATGTCCTGTTTATACAACATAAGGGTGGGTGGGAGGGCCCAAGGACAATTCCATCTTGCACCTCTTTTTTCTTTTTTTCTTCTTTGCGTCATGTGCTGTTTGGGGAGTATTTTTTGGAAGGGCCATCCTGCCTGACACTGCAGTGCCACTCCTAGATGGGCCAGGTGTTTGTGTCGGCCACTAGGGTCGCTTAGCTTACTCACACAGCTACCTCATTGCGCCTCTTTTTTTCTTTGCGTCATGTGCTGTTTGGGGAGTATTTTTTGGAAGGGCCATCCTGCCTGACACTGCAGTGCCACTCCTAGATGGGCCAGGTGTTTGTGTCGGCCACTAGGGTCGCTTAGCTTACTCACACAGCTACCTCATTGCGCCTCTTTTTTTCTTTGTGTCATGTGCTGTTTGGGGAGTATTTTTTGGAAGTGCCATCCTGCCTGACACTGCAGTGCCACTCCTAGATGGGCCAGGTGTTTGTGTTGGCCACTAGGGTCGCTTAGCTTACTCACACAGCTACCTCATTGCGCCTCTTCTTTTCTTTGCGTCATGTGCTGTTTGGGGAGTATTTTTTGGAAGGGCCATCCTGCCTGACACTGCAGTGCCACTCCTAGATGGGCCAGGTGTTTGTGTCGGCCACTAGGGTCGCTTAGCTTACTCACACAGCTACCTCATTGCGCCTCTTTTTTTCTTTGCGTCATGTGCTGTTTGGGGAGTATTTTTTGGAAGGGACATCCTGCCTGACACTGCAGTGCCACTCCTAGATGGGCCAGGTGTTTGTGTCGGCCACTAGGGTCGCTTAGCTTACTCACACAGCTACCTCATTGCGCCTCTTTTTTTCTTTGCGTCATGTGCTGTTTGGGGAGTATTTTTTGGAAGGGACATCCTGCCTGACACTGCAGTGCCACTCCTAGATGGGCCAGGTGTTTGTGTCGGCCACTAGGGTCGCTTAGCTTACTCACACAGCTACCTCATTGCGCCTCTTTTTTTCTTTGCGTCATGTGCTGTTTGTGGAGTATTTTTTGGAAGGGCCATCCAGCCTGACACTGCAGTGCCACTCCTAGATGGGCCAGGTGTTTGTGTCGGCCACTAGGGTCGCTTAGCTTACTCACACAGCTACCTCATTGCGCCTCTTTTTTTCTTTGCGTCATGTGGTGTTTGGGGAGTATTTTTTGGAAGGGACATCCTGCCTGACACTGCAGTGCCACTCCTAGATGGGCCAGGTGTTTGTGTCGGCCACTTGGGTCGCTTAGCTTAGCCATACAGCGACCTCGGTGCAAATTTTAGGACTAAAAATAATATTGTGAGGTGTGAGGTGTTCAGAATAGACTGAAAATTAGTGGAAATTATGGTTATTGAGGTTAATAATACTATGGGATCAAAATGACCCCCAAATTCTATGATTTAAGCTGTTTTTTAGGGTTTTTTGAAAAAAACACCCGAATCCAAAACACACCCGAATCCGACAAAAAATTCGGTTAGGTTTTGCCAAAACGAGTTCGAACCCAAAACACGGCCATGGAACCGAACCCAAAACCAAAACACAAAACCCGAAAAATTTGAAGTGCACATCCCTACTAAATACATAAACTTAGAAATAATGGATCACTTTGTGAGAAAACTACAAAAACTATTTAAATACTTATGATTTATGATTGTTTGGCCAGCTGTTCGACTGGTCATCATCCTGCTTCCAGCATGATGGGCCTATTTTTATGTATAGGCCTGGAGCTGTAGCTCCATCCACTCCATTGTTAATCTGGCCCTATATCACATCCGAAAGGGAGCACAGTGTTGGATTCCCTTGAAATGCACCATAATGTGTCCCTTACTGTAAGAGAATAACCAGCTCTTTGCTGGTGGTGCTGAGGCTCAGGCCATGCCCCCTTGTTGGTGAGTACTGGGGTAACTGGTGAGTAATACCCACAGCTAGTATTTTAATATGGACACTGTTGGTTCCAGCAAACCCTGGCAGTCGGGTGTGGTATTGAAAGTCGACAGTAACTAGGTCGACAATGTCTAGGTCGACCACTATTGGTCGACAGTAACTAGGTCGACAGGGTCAAAAGGTCGACAGGGTCAAAAGGTCGACATGTTCTAGGTCGACAGGTCAAAAGGTCGACATGAGTTTTTAATGTTATTTTGGTGTCGTTTTCTTCGTAGAGTGACCGGGAACCCCAATTAGTGCACCGCGTCCCCTTGCATGGCTCGCTTCGCTCGCCATGCTTCGGGCATGGTGCCTTCGCTCCGCTGGCGCTTCGCTCGGCACAGATTACCGTTCCAATCGTAGTCCACGTGGATCGTTAAGTATGAAAAGGTTCAAAAAAAGTAAAAAATTGTGAAAAACTCATGTCGACCTTTTGGCCTGTCGACCTAGAACATGTCGACCTTTTGACCCTGTCGACCTTTTGACCCTGTCGACCTAGTTACTGTCGACCAATAGTGGTCGACCTAGACATTGTCGACCTAGTTACTGTCGACTTTCAATCCGGATCCCCTGGCAGTCATACACAGCTTGGTCTGCTGGTTCTGGTGGAAGTACATTGAGACCTGTAGTCATGGCTGGCCAAGACATATGGAGGGCTTGGGAGTTACTCTTACACATTCCCACAAATCCATGGACTTCATTGTTTATGATTTCATTGTTGACTTACATGAGACACTGTTGTGGGTGGCAGTGGACGCTTTTAGTAAATGATTCCTAATGATCTGCATGTATCTTTAATGCAGCCAGTACTATACTGTATATACTGTATCATGGAATTTTCTTTGTCATTCTCCACTAGTAATACTTGAAGGTGAACCTTAGTATGAAATAAAGTATGTATGTGTGTGTATATATATATATATATATATACAATAAGATAAAAGGTCGCACAACACTATAAAGTATTTTGTAGGTGCAGGGTCGAGTAATAATATGTATCCATCTGTTCCATATAACTCCAACAGGGGCTGAGGCACAGCTCAGACCAGAACACTTTTTTTAATGCAAAAACGTGGTTTATATTTTAAAGCATGAGTTAGTATTTCCTGAGGTCAGTATATTTGTGCGTGCGTGTGTGTGTGTGTGTATCTATCTATCTATCCAGTGGCGGATTTAGGGGGGGGGCACTCGGGCCCGTGCCCCCCCCTGTCATTTGGGAACACACACCCCCCGTGCCGCCGCCGCCGCATACGGAGATGACGGGCGCCCGCTGAGATTGTGTTACCAGCGGGCGCCCGTCTCACTGCACAGCGGCAGCCGGAGGCAGGAGCTCAGTACTGAGCTCCGGCTTCCGGCGCTGTCACTGTGCGCTATGGGAGAGACGTCAGTCATGACGTCTCTCTCATAGTGCTGAGTGACTGAGGAGCGGACGCCAGGAGGAGGACTGCAGCGGCGCGGGAACGGGGCTCGGTAAGTATGTTTTTTATTTCCTTAATGCATCTACTGGGGGCTAACTATGGGGGACATTACTACTGGGGGCTAACTATGGGGGACATTACTACTGGGGGCTAACTATGGGGGACATTACTACTGGGGGCTAACTATGGGGGACATTACTACTGGGGGCTAACTATGGGGGACATTACTACTGGGAGGCTAACTATGGGGGACATTACTACTGGGGGCTAACTATGGGGGACATTACTACTGGGGGGCATCAACAAGGGGCATTACTACTGGGGGTCAAACTACTGGGGGCATTATAACTGGGGCATCTACTGGGGGCATCACTACTGAGGGGTCATCTATTGGGGGCAGCTACTGGGGGCCATCTACTGGGGGCATTACTACAGGGGGGTCATCTATTGGGGCAAACTCGTAGGGGGGCATTACTACTGGGGGGTCATCTATTGGGGGCAGCTACTGGGGGACATTTTTCCTGGGGGGCATCTACTGGGGGCATTATTACTGGGGGGCATCTACTGGGGGCATTACTACTGGCGGGTCATCTATTGGGGGCAAACTCCTAAGGGGCATTACTACTGGGGGCAAACTACTGGAGGACATTATTATTAGGGGGCATCTACTGGGGGCAAACTGCTGGGGGACATTATTACTGGGGGGGCATCTACTGGGGGCCAACTACTGGGGGACTATTACTGGGGGCCAACTACAAAGGTGCTAACTACTGGCGGTGTAACTACAGGGGCATTACTACTGGCGACTTAACTACAGGGGCATTACTACTTGGGGGCTAAACTAAAGGGGGGGGTAAACTACTGGGGTCATGACTGCAGGGAAATTACCACTGGGGGCATAATGACTGGGGGCATTACTACAGGCAACATTACTACTGGGGGCAATACGGGCATTGCATAAGGGGCACCACTACTATGTGGTCTATATAAGGGGCACTACCAGTACAGTGAACATTGCATAACGAGCGCTACAACTGTGGGCATTGTATAAGAAGCGCCACCTCACGCAGCCGCACGCAAATGTACTTGCCCCTTCCATGGTGCCCCCCCTATCATTTTCTTCTGGATCCGCCCCTGTATCTATCTATCTATCTATCTATCTATCTATCTATCTATCTATCTATCTATCTATACATATATATATATATATATATATATATATATTGAGTATCCTTTATCCAAAATTCAAAATCACACATTTTTGGTTCCCCCACTGAGATAATGGCATATATATATATATATACATATATATATATATGCATATATTATATATAATATCTATATATACACATAATATATAATATGTATGTTATTATCTCAGTAGGGGACCCAAAAATTTGAGATTTTGAATTTTGGATAAGGGATACTCAACGTGTGTGTGTGTGTGTGTGTGTGTGTGTGTGTGTGTATACATATATATATATATATATATATATATATATATATACATATATATACAATAATTATCCACCAGATTGCCATGGTTCTTGGTGGGCTTCCTGAAATAGCCACATACTGTAGCTGTGATGAACCAGGGTCAGGAGGAAGGGAAAGCGTAGAAAGAGAAAGTATGTGAGGCATACTTGCCTACCCTTCTGGAATGGCCCGCCCACGCCCCCCCCCTTTCCCGGAAAAATGGGTAAGTCTCCCATAGCGCAGCAACTCCCACGCACCCCCCCTTCGACCACCCAGTGCAGAGTCCAAGGGGACCCAATGAAGCGAATCCTGCTGAATTGCGTCATCATAGCCCCCCACCCGTACAGTGCTGGTAATATCGGCTCTGTATAGCAGGGGGGTGGCCACAGTGAAGTGACCGCAAGATCCACGCCCACTGTGCAGCCTCAGCTACATAGCCACGCCCCTACCATGCCACTATGTGACGTCACGCCCGCCCTCCTCACCCCCTGCTTCGCCAAGCTAGCTGCCCTATCCCATAGGGGGCAGCTAGAAAGTCGGCAACTCTGATGTGAGGACATGTGTGGAGTGTACAGTGGGGATGTAATTGGATAGGAAATCTTATGAAGGTTAGGTGAGTGGTTCTGGAATTTAATAAGCTTGCCTGAAGAAGTGAGTTTTCATTTGACGCTTGAATGTTTGGAGACAGACTAGAGGATAGTCTTATGGCCTAATTCCCTATAGATTGTAGGCTTGCAAGCAGGGCCTTTCTACCTCTAAGACTCAAATCAAAACAAGGGAGTTGTAACTTGCGCCCTGTAGCAGCTTTGCACTAGAAACCCTTTAGGACCACCACTCCTAAACCCATATGTATAACCGAAATTGTTGGGTAATACACAAGCGCTACTTTTCCTAAATGGGTACAGCTTTCGTAGGATAATCTTATATACTCGATATACTCTTCTCCGTGGGATTCGCACCTCCGAACTGACCTCCTCTCAAACGGTGGTACACATATAAAGGTATCTTTCACACTTCTTTCGATTCCCCTTTTCCTCCTATAGTCACTCTCTCTCTCCTTGGGGACGCTCACCTCCAGAGAGAGCCTATATGCTCTGAAAGGTTTCTGTATTTCAATCTTCATACAGCACTTTATATTCACGCAATCTAAGGGCACCCTATCCCTTAAATAAGACGCTCACCTTGGGGCATAGCCCTATGTTCCAAAAAAAGGTTTCTTTGACTGTCTCCTTCACCGGACGTCTGCTATGTGTTGGTCACGTCCTTAATCATAGCACTCCATTCCAATAAGCAAAGGAAAATATAGTGAGTCCAAAAACGGATATCAAAAATGTATTCCAAAAATGTACATACAATATAAAAACAACATAAAAATACCCCAAATAGGCAGCCTGGGTTGATCCTCCTATAATCCCCTAGGAAACCGATGGGAACAATTACTCCCAATTAAAAAGTGAAATATGAAATATACTCCAAACTTCGGTCCTTAGTATAAAAGGGATAAATATGGAGAAAAACCTCACCACCGGGGGCTAAAAGTAACTGGTACCCTGTGAAGGAGACAGTCAAAGAAACCTTTTACGGAACAAAGGGCTATGCCCCAAGGTGAGCGTCTTATTTAAGGGAGAGGGTGTCCTTAGATTGCGGGAATATAAAGTGCTGTATGAAGATTGAAATAAAGAAACCTTTCAGAGCATATAGGGCTCTCTCTGGTGGTGAGCGTCCCCAAGGAGAGATAGAGTGACTATAGGAGGAAAAGGGGAATCGAAAGAAGTGTGAAATATACCTTTATATGTGTACCACCGTTTGAGAGGAGGTCAGTTTGGAGGTGCGAATCCCACGGAGAAGAGTATATTGAGTATATAAGATTATCCTACGAAAGCTGTACCCATTTAGGAAAAGTAGCGCTTGTGTATTACCCTACAATTTTGGTTATACCTCTATGACTGTTTGTTATACCCAGTTTTGTATTACTGTTGTTACCAATTGTAAAGCACAATGGAATATGCTGCGCTATATAAGAAACGGTTAATAAATAAACAGCCCCCCCCCCCCCGGAATAGAAAGCAAGTCTCCAGGAGACAGTCAGATGCCTGCACTCCCCAACTCCACCTGCACACCCCACACTTCCTCCGCTTGTAGATCAAAAGGGGGTGGGGCAATGACGCGATCCACGCTTAATCGCATCATCGTAGCCCCATCCTCTGCTTTACATACTGGTAATCAGGGTATTGTAAAATGGGGGCGGAGCTGTGATGACATGGTCACATCCCCCCGCACCGCCCACGTTTGCCGATTCCCCGCTCCCTGTTGATGACCTGGCTGCCTCCTCCCGGAGGAGGCAGCCAGACAGTAGGTAAGTATGCCTCACGTTCTTCAGCAGCAGTGACTATTATGGCACATTGACACCTGCATGTCTTGCAGTCCTTCACTTACCTGCTCTACAGGTCCTGCAGTCACCTCACTTGTTTCATCCTCAGTGTTTGCTCTGAATATCCCTTGTGAGCTTTTTTTGGATCTTTTTATTAAATAAGCAGTTCTACCTTCAGTTTAGCTCGTCCAACTTGACTATAACGGTTTACGTACTAATGCTTTATGCACAAATCCAGTGTTTCTAGGTTCTGCGCATGCAGACATATTCTGCACATGGGCCCTCTCTTCTCTGAAATCACCCTGCCATGATAAGTGCAGTTCCATTCATAAAAAATTTCTTGACTTCGTAATGAGCATCCACAGACTCCCAATGGAACACTGCTGTGCACAGACTCCCATTGGGACACTGTACCATTAGGTACCATGTATCTTTTTACACCTTTATATAAAAGAACCTTTACTTGTACTAGTGCGAAAAACATTGACGTGCCTTACCATAGCTGCCTATATTGAAAAATAAAAATCTTACTGTAATTGCCGCACGTCACATGCGATATTTATCTTTTAAATAATACAATAACTAGGAACATAAATCCCCCCCCCCCACCACCACCACCTCCTAAATACAAGAATAAATGCTTAGTGTACAATGCAGTTTAAATAAATGTGTCCGCTTGGCAGCTGTGGCTTAGGTAGTGCGAAAGAAGAAAGTAGTTATCCTTTGTAGGAGCGCTCCCAGGGAACAAGTATAGTCACTGTTACTACTTCTAATTCTCAAAGGGAAACATACAGGTTGATTTATCGAAAGAAATACGTATTTACATTTTATAAATTTTCCTTACATTTTGGAAAAACAAACTATTTAAAATTAGTGATGAGCCGGTTCGGTTCCTCGAGATCCGAACCCCCCCGAACTTCACCCATTTTACACGGTTCCGAGGCAGCCTTGGATCTTCCCGCCTTGCTCGGTTAACCTGAGCGCGCCCGAACGTCATCATCCCGCTGTCAGATTCTTGCGAGATTCGTATTCTATATAAGGAGCCGCATGTCGCCGCCATTTTCACTCATGCTTTGGAGATGATAGCGAGAGGACCTGGCTGCATTCTCTCAGTTTCAGTGTTCAGTGTGCTGCAAATATCTGTGCTCAGTGTGCTGCAAATATCTGTGCTCAGTGTGCTTGCAAATATCTGTGCTCAGTGTGCTGAAAATATCTACGTTCTCTGCCTGAAAAACGCTCCATATCTGTGCTGCATTGTAGTATATAGTAGGTGGACAGTGCAGAATTTTGCTGTGACCACCAGTATATATATAGCAGTACGGTACAGTAGTCCACTGCTCTACCTCTGTGTCATCAAGTATACTATCCATCCATACCTGTGCTGCATTTTAGTTGTGCGCAGTATATAGTAGGAGGACAGTGCAGAATTTTGATGTGACCACCAGTATATATATAGCAGTATGTTACAGTAGTCCACTGCTCTACCTCTGTGTCATCAAGTAAACTATTCATCCATACCTGTGCTGCATTTTAGTTGTGTGCAGTATATAGTAGGAGGACAGTGCAGAATTTTGCTGTGACCACCAGTATATATATAGCAGTACGGTAGAGTAGTCCACTGCTCTACCTCTGTGTCGTCAAGTATACTATCCATCCATACCTGTGCGGCATTTTAGTTGTGCGCATTATATAGTAGGACAGTGCAGAATTTTGCTGTGACCACCAGTATATATATATCTAGCAGTACGGTACAGTAGTCCACTGCTCTACCTCTGTGTCATCAATTATACTATCCATCCATACCTGTGCTGCATTTTAGTTGTGCGCAGTATATAGTAGGAGGACAGTGCAGAATTTTGCTGTGACCACCAGTATATATCTAGCAGTACGGTACAGTAGTCCACTGCTCTACCTCTGTGTCGTCAAGTATACTATCCATCCATACCTGTGCTGCATTTTAGTTGTGCGCAGTATATAGTAGGAGGACAGTGCAGAATTTTGCTGTGACCACCAGTATATATATAGCAGTATGGTACAGTAGTCCACTGCTCTACCTCTGTGTCGTCAAGTATACTATCCATCCATACCTGTGCTGCATTTTAGTTGTGCGCAGTATATAGGGCAGTGCAGAATTTTGCTGTGACCACCAGTATATATCTAGCAGTATGGTACAGTAGTCCACTGCTCTACCTCTGTGTCATCAAGTATACTATTCATCCATACCTGTGCTGCATTTTAGTTGTGCGCAGTATATAGTAGGAGGACAGTGCAGAATTTTGCTGTGACCACCAGTATATATATAGCAGTACGGTACAGTAGTCCACTGCTCTACCTCTGTGTCGTCAAGTATACTATCCATCCATACCTGTGCTGCATTTTAGTTGTGCGCAGTATATAGTAGGAGGACAGTGCAGAATTTTGCTGTGACCACCAGTATATATATAGCAGTATGGTACAGTAGTCCACTGCTCTACCTCTGTGTCGTCAAGTATACTATCCATCCATACCTGTGCTGCATTTTAGTTGTGCGCAGTATATAGTAGGAGGACAGTGCAGAATTTTGCTGTGACCACCAGTATATATATAGCAGTACGGTACAGTAGTCCACTGCTCTACCTCTGTGTTGTCGAGTATAATATCCATCCATACCTGTGCTGCATTTTAGTTGTGCGCAGTATATAGTAGGAGGACAGTGCAGAATTTTGCTGTGACCACCAGTAATTATATAGCAGTACGGTACAGTAGTCCAATGCTCTACCTCTGAGTCGTCGAGTATACTATCCATCCATACCTGTGCGGCATTTTAGTTGTGCGCAGTATATAGTAGGACAGTGCAGAATTTTGCTGTGACCACCAGTATATATATAGCAGTACGGTAGAGTAGTCCACTGCTCTACCTCTGTGTCGTCAAGTATACTATCCATCCATACCTGTGCTGCATTTTAGTTGTGCGCAGTATATAGTAGGACAGTGCAGAATTTTGCTGTGACCATCAGTATATATATAGCAGTACGGTACAGTAGTCCACTGCTCTACCTCTGTGTCATCAAGTATACTATCCATCCATACCTGTGCGGCATTTTAGTTGTGCGCAGTATATAGTAGGACAGTGCAGAATTTTGCTGTGACCATCAGTATATATATAGCAGTACGGTACAGTAGTCCACTGCTCTACCTCTGTGTCATCAAGTATACTATCCATCCATACCTGTGCGGCATTTTAGTTGTGCGCAGTATATAGAAGGACAGTGCAGAATTTTGCTGTGACCACCAGTATATATATATAGCAGTACGGTACAGTAGTCCACTGCTCTACCTCTGTGTCGTCAATTATACTATCCATCCATACCTGTGCTGCATTTTAGTTGTGCGCAGTATATAGTAGGAGGACAGTGCAGAATTTTGCTGTGACCACCAGTATATATATAGCAGTACGGTACAGTAGTCCACTGCTCTACCTCTGTGTCGTCAAGTATATTATCCATCTATACCTGTGCTGCATTTTAGTTGTGCGCAGTATATAGTAGGAGGACAGTGCAGAATTTTGCTGTGACCACCAGTATATATATAGCAGTACGGTACAGTAGTCCACTGCTCTACCTCTGTTTCGTCAAGTATACTATCCATCCATACCTGTGCTGCATTTTAGTTGTGCGCAGTATATAGGGCAGTGCAGAATTTTGCTGTGACCACCAGTATATATATAGCAGTATGGTACAGTAGTCCACTGCTCTACCTCTGTGTCATCAAGTATACTATTCATCCATACCTGTGCTGCATTTTAGTTGTGCGCAGTATATAGTAGGAGGACAGTGCAGAATTTTGCTGTGACCACCAGTATATATATAGCAGTACGGTACAGTAGTCCACTGCTCTACCTCTGTGTCGTCAAGTATACTATCCATCCATACCTGTGCGGTATTTCAGTAGTGCGCAGTATATAGTAGGACAGTGCAGAATTTTGCTGTGACCACCAGTATATATATATATAGCAGTACGGTACAGTAGTCCACTGCTCTACCTCTGTGTCGTCAATTATACTATCCATCCATACCTGTGCTGCATTTTAGTTGAGCGCAGTATATAGTAGTAGGACAGTGCAGAATTTTGCTGTTACCACCAGTATATATATAGCAGTACGGTACAGAAGTCCACTGCTCTACCTCTGTGTCGTCAAGTATACTATCCATCCATACCTGTGCTGCATTTTAGTTGTGCGCAGTATATAGTAGGAGGACAGTGCAGAATTTTGCTGTGACCACCAGTATATATATATAGCAGTACGGTACAGTAGTCCACTGCTCTACCTCTGTGTCGTCAAGTATACTATCCATCCATACCTGAGCTGCATTTTAGTTGTGCGCAGTATATAGTAGGAGGACAGCGCAGAATTTTTCTGTGACCACCAGTATATATATAGCAGTATGGTACAGTAGTCCACTGCTCTGCCTCTGTTTCGTCAAGTATACTATCCATCCATACCTATGCTGCATTTTAGTTGTACGCAGTATATAGAAGGAGGACAGTGCAGAATTTTGCTGTGACCACCAGTATATATATAGCAGTACGGTACAGTAGTCCACTGCTCTACCTCTGTGTAGTCAAGTATACTATCCATCCATACCTGTGCTGCATTTTAGTTGTGCGCAGTATATAGTAGGAGGACTTTGCAGAATTTTGCTGTGACAACCAGTATATATATAGCAGTACAGTACAGTAGTCCACTGCTCTACCTCTATGTCGTCAATTATACTATCCATCCATACCTGTGCTGCATTTTAGTTGTGCGCTGAATATAGTAGGAGGACAGTGCAGAATTTTGCTGTGACCACCAGTATATATATAGCAGTACGGTACAGTAGTCCACTGCTCTACCTCTGTGTCGTCAAGTATATTATCCATCCATACCTGTGCTGCATTTTAGTTGTGCGCAGCATATAGTAGGAGGACAGCGCAGAATTTTGCTGTGACCACCAGTATATATATAGCAGTATGGTACAGTAGTCCACTGCTCTACCTCTGTGTCGTCAAGTATACTATCCATCCATACCTATGCTGCAAATTAGTTATGCGCAGTATATAGTAGGAGGACAGTGCAGAATTTTGCTGTGACCACCAGTATATATATAGCAGTACGGTATAGTAGTCCACTGCTCTACCTCTGTGTCATCAAGTATACTATCCATCCATACCTATGCTACATTTTAGTTGTGCGCAGAATATAGTAGGTGGACAGTGCAGAATTTTGCTGTGACCACCAGTGTATATATATAGCAGTACGGTACAGTAGTCCACTGCTCTACCTCTGTGTCGTCAAGTATACTATCCATCCATACCTGTGCTGCATTTTAGTTGTGTGCAATATATAGTAGGAGGACAGTGCAGAATTTTGTCATGACCACCAGTATATATATAGCAGTACGGTACAGTAGGCCATTGCTATTGATATATATTACTGGCATATAATTCCACACATTAAAAAATGGAGAACAAAAATGTGGAGGGTAAAATAGGGAAAGATCAAGATCCACTGCCACCTCGTACTGAAGCTGCTGCCACTAGTCATGGCTGAGACGATGAAATGCCATCAACATCGTCTCCCAAGGCCGATGCCTAATGTCATAGTAGAGAGCATGTAAAATTAAATAAACAAAAGTTCAGTAAAATGACCCAAAAATCTAAATTAAAAGCGTCTGATGAGAAGTGTAAACTTGCCAATATGCCATTTACGACACAGAGTGGCAAGGAACGGCTGAGGCCCCGTCCTATGTTCATGGCTAGTGGATCAGCTTCACATGAAGATGGAAGCACTCATCCTCCCGCTAGAAAAATGAAAAGAATTAAGCTGGCAAAAGCACAGCAAAGAACTTTACGTTTTTCTAAATCACAAATCCCCAAAGAGAGTCCAATTGTGTCGGTTGCGATGCCTGACCTTCCCAACACTGGACAGGAAGAGGTGGCGCCTTCCACCATTTGCACGCCCCCTGCAAGTGCTGGAAGGAGCACCCGCAGTCCAGTTCCTGATAGTCAAATTGAAGATGTCACTGTTGAAGTACACCAGGATAAGGATATGGGTGTTTCTGGCGCTGAGGAGGAAATTGACAAGGAGGATTCTGATGGTGAGGTGGTTTGTTTAAGTCAGGCACCCGGGGAGACACCTGTTGTCCGTGGGACGAATATGGCCATTGACATGCCTGGTCAAATTACAAAAAAAATCACCTCTTCGGTGTGGAATTATTTTAACAGAAATGCGGAAAACAGGTATCAAGCCGTGTGTTGCCTTTGTCAAGCTGTAATAAGTAGGGGTAAGGACGTTAGACACCTAGGAACATCCTCCCTTATACGTGACCTGGAGCGCATTCATCAGAAGTCATTGACAAGTTCATAAACTTTGGGTGACAGCGGAAGCAGTCCACTGACAACTAAATACTTTCCTCTTTTAACCAAGCTCCTGCAAACCACACCACCAACTCTCTCAGTGTCAATTTCCTCCTTACCCAGGAAAGCCAATAGTCCTGCAGGCCATGTCACTGGCAAGTCTGACGAGTCCTCTCCTACCTGGGATTCCTCCGATGTATCCTTGAGTGTAATGCCTACTGCTGCTGGCGCTGCTGTTTTTGCTGCTGGGAGTTGATCGTCATCCCAGAGGGGAAGTCGGAAGACCACTTGTACTACTTCCAGTAAGCAATTGACTGTCCAACAGTCCTATGCGAGGAAGATGAAATATGACAGCAGTCATCCTGCTGCAAAGCAGATAACTCAGGCCTTGGCAGCCTGGGTGGTGTTAAACGTGTGTCCGGTAACCACCGTTAATTCACAGGGAATTAGAGATTTTATTGAGTTAGTGTGTCCCCGGTACCAAATACCATCTAGGTTTCACTTCTCTAGGCAGGCGATACCGAGAATGTACACAAACCTCAGAAAAAGAGTCACCAGTGTCCTAAAAAATGCAGTTGTACCCAATGTCCACTTAACCACGTACATGTGGACAAGTGGAGCAGGGCAGACTCAGGACTATATGACTGTGACAGCCCACTGGGTAGATGTATTGCCTCCCGCAGCAAGAACAGCGGCGGCGGCACCAGTAGCAGCATCTCGCAAACGCCAACTCGTTCTTAGGCAGGCTACGCTTTGTATCACCGCTTTCCATAAGAGGCACACAGCTGACAACCTCTTACGGAAACTGAGGAACATCATCGCAGAATGGCTTACCCCAATTGGACTCTCCTGGGGATTTGTGACATCGGACAACACCACCTATATTGTGCGTGCGTTACATGTGGACAAATTCCAGCACGTCCCATGTTTTGCACATACCTTGAATTTGGTGGTGCAGAATTATTTAAAAAACGACAGGGGCGTGCAAGAGATGCTGTCGGTGGCCCGAAGAATTGCGGGCCACTTTCGGCATTCAGCCACTGCGTGCCGAAGACTGGAGCACCTGCAAACACTCCTGAACTTGCCCCGCCATCATCTGAAGCAAGAGGTGGTAACGAGGTGGAATTCAACCCTCTATATGCTTCAGAGGATGGAGGAGCAGCAAAAGGCCATTCAAGCCTATACAGCTACCTACGATATAGGCAAAGAATGGGGAATGCACCTGACTCAAGTGCAGTGGAGAATGATTTCAACATTGTGCAAGGTTCTGCAACCCATTGAACTTGCCACACGTGAAGTCAGTTCAGACACTGCCAGCCTGAGTCAGGTCATTCCCCTCATCAGGCTTTTGCAGAAGAATCTGGAGAGATTGAAGGAGGAGCTAAAACAGAGCGATTCCGCTAGGCATGTGGGACTTGTGGATGGAGCCCTTAATTCGCTTAACCAGGATTCACGGGTGGTCAATCTGTTGAAATCAGAGCACTACATTTTGGCCACCGTGCTCGATCCTAGATTTAAAACCTACGTTGTATCTCTCTTTCCGGCAGACACAAGACTGCAGAGGTTCAAAGACCTGCTGGTGAGAAAATTGTCAAGCGGAACGTGACCCGTCAACAGCTCCTCCTTCACATTCTCCCACAACTGGGGCTGCGAGGAAAAGGCTAAGAATTCCGAGCCCACCCACTGGCGGTGATGCAGGGCAGTCTGGAGCGAGTGCTGACATCTGGTCCAGATTGAAGGACCTGCCAACGATTACTGACATGTCATCTACTGTCACTGCAAATGATTCTGTCACCATTGAAAGAATGGTGGAGGATTATATGAGTGACCGCATCCAAGTAGGCACGTCAGACAGTCCGTACGTATACTGGCAGGAAAAAGAGGCAATTTGGAGGCCCTTGCACAAACTGGCTTTATTTTACCTAAGTTGCCCCCCCTCCAGTGTGTACTCCGAAAGAGTGTTTAGTGCAGCCGCTCACCTTGTCAGCAATTGGCGTACGAGGTTACTTCCAGAAAATGTGGAGAAGATGATGTTCATCAAAATGAATTATAATCAATTCCTCCGTGGAGACATTCACCAGCAATTGCCTCCAGAAAGTACACAGGACCTGAGATTCCAGTGGGGACGAATTAATAATCTGTGAGGAGGGGGATGTACACAGTGAAAGGGGTGAAGAATCGGATGATGAGGAGGAGGTGGACATCTTGCCTCTGTAGAGCCAATTTGTGCAAGGAGAGATTGATTGCTTCTTTTTTGGTGGGGGCCCAAACCAACCAGTCATTTCAGTCACAGTCGTGTGGCAGACCCTGTCGCTGAAATGATGGGTTTGTTAAAGTGTGCATGTCCTGTTTATACAACATAAGGGTGGGTGGGAGGGCCCAAGGACAATTCCATCTTGCACCTCTTTTTTCTTTCATTTATCTTTGCATCATGTGCTGTTTAGGGACTATTTTTGGAAGTGCCATCCTGTCTGACACTGCAGTGCCACTCCTAGATGGGCCAGGTGTTTGTGTCGGCCACTTGGGTCGCTTAGCTTAGCTATCCAGCGACCTTGGTGCACCTCTTTTTTTCTTTGCATCATGTGCTGTTTGGGGACTATTTTTTTAAATCGGCCATCCTGTCTGACACTGCAGTGCCACTCCTAGATGGGCCAGGTGTTTGTGTCGGCCACTTGGGTCGCTTAGCTTAGCCATCCAGCGACCTTGGTGCACCTCTTTTTTTCTTTGCACCATGTGCTGTTTGGGGACTATTTTTTTAATCTGCCATCCTGTCTGACACTGCAGTGCCACTCCTAGATGGGCCAGGTGTTTGTGTCGGCCACTTGGGTCGCTTAGCTTAGGCATCCAGAGACCTTGGTGCAAATTTTAGGGCTAAAAATAATATTGTGAGGTGTGAGGTGTTCAGAGTAAACTGGAAATGAGTGGAAATTATGGTTATTGAGGTTAATAATATTATGGGATCAAAATGACCCCCAAATTCTATGATTTAAGCTGTTTTTGAGGGTTTTTTGTAAAAAAACACCCGAATCCAAAACACACCCGAATCCGACAAAAAAATTTCAGGGAGGTTTTGCCAAAACGCGTCCGAATCCAAAACACGGCCACGGAACCGAATCCAAAACCAAAACACAAAACCCGAAAAATTTCCGGTGCACATCACTATTTCAAATATGCAATGTTGTAGTGTAAAATACAATAATCAGGGTGTATAGCATATCTCACAATCTGTACCCTTGAAAGTGGGATACAGAAAAATGGGTGTGTCATGTCCTGTAGGGACAATGGTCTACCCACTTCCTTCCCAATACACCACTCCAATCAGTGTGCTTATACAGGGTGTAGGACTAGGCCACACCTCTGTGACACAATGCTAATGCCCCTTTTCCAATCAGCGGTATCACTGGAGTTGGGGACACCTAGTACGCTGTATAAACCCCCTGCACATGTGTGGACCAAAAATGGGACGTGTCACCTAAGGGGGCTTTGCCTCAATTGGAAGGGTCGTGACTTTGTGGGACGTCTGGTTTTCTTTACTCCGGGGATGTCCCCAGCTTTCCCAGAGATGCTGGACTGCCACCAGAGGCTCTGCTTGCACTTCCGGCTCCTTTTCAGTGACAGGAGCCAGTCACTGCACCATAATGTCACAGTGCAACACATGGCTCCCGGTCACTGAGAATGAGCCAGCATTTTGGTGTCACCCCCTGGAATGGTGACACCTAGGTGCTGTCCGCACCCCCTAGTGATGCCAGTGGCCCCATTTTCCAATTTAGTAAAACCCAACATAGGCTACCACCTTAGTATAAAAGTTAATCATGCTTTAAACCTATAAAGTTTATTAATACATCCCAGAGCTCAGCCCTAAATCCTGGACCATATAAATACATTGTCTTCGATGTCATATGGCCGTTACTCTTAGTGGCATGTTGGCTTTTTGTCATCCTGAGCTGCTAAGAGCAAATGATCTGTCATTCTTAGATTTGTTTTTAATTTACTTCTATGGATCTTGACCAGTTGTCTAATATCTAATAATTAATCAGTATCATGACAAAGTGGTTAATAAAGGTTGAAGGTGGTTGTTAAAACATTGATTGGAAGGTTAATTAAATTGCTGATATCAAATCAGTTATGAAGTCTATCTAAGTTTATCTAACAGCCCAACAGTTTTAAATGAGAGCCTAGTGACCTCCAGCACATCAGAACATAATTATATACACCAGCCTAAGGTCATTCAATTATCAGTGAATCTGTAATTATTCCTATGTTAATAATAAATATATCTATGACAAAACACATACATTTCAATGACTAATTACTAATACTTCCGCAATGCCATACATCTAAGTCTTATTTTGAACAAATAATAATTTAAAAGGGCTGTCCACCATATATAACTTTTTACTAAAGCATATGCCATCTTACATCTGGGCCTATTTATTTAATATTTGCTGGCTATCCCCCCTAAACACCCTGTTTTGGGGGGTTAATGTAAATATTTAACATGGAGGGACGCAGCAGATATCTCTGGTATCTGCCACTATCTCTCCATTCCCAAGGGCAGAATGGAGGATGCACCCAAAAAAATAAAGGCAATAGCTAGTGCTTGACCCACAATGTTATAGTTGACATTACCTGACAGTACCTGGCTTGCTCAATATGTTGGATTAATAAGTCTCTATGTACTTGTTAGTTTGTTTAATATATTTTTCTGTGAATGTTTCATCCAGTACATTTTGGCCTCTGCAGTTTAAGTATATGGTAAACCTATGTATTAATGTAAACATATTTATGATTTTATTTTCACTCCAGCGTTATGGTAACATGCCTTGCCTAATTTGATGTCACTAATATGCATCATTGTTTTATTTTTGATTGAATAGAGAATTTTTTAAATAATAAACTAAATGACAATGTCAAGGACAAAAATGAGGTAATATTGTGTTGCACAAGCTTTAGAGGTAATCACTGCAATTAAGTGGTTTCTGTACTGTAACTCTCAATGAGACTTCTGTGTCTGTCATCAGGTAGTTTGGCCAACTCTTCCTGAGCCAACTGGTCCAGCTGTCCCAGTTCACTCTCCCTCTCCGATCTTTATACATCTCTGCGCAACTGCTTCCTGCTTCTCCTCGGTAAAGAGACGAAGCAGGAAGTGCTATACCTGCACGATACATGTGAGTATAGTACATTTACCCCACAGCCTGTAAACATAGTTAGGAGCTGATTACCTGATACTTTATCACTCTCCACTTTATCACTTTGCAAGGTTTAGTACATCTGCCCCTGTGAGATGGAAATAGATAAATCCAATAAGCTGGTCCGGATGAATGAGAATGGGGGTCCAGTGTCCATAGAGCCCAAATGGGGTATCTGCTTAACGCGTTTTGTCGTGGTAAGTACCCACAATTAAATACTTAATTTCCATTCATCTGGATCACCTTATTGGATTTAGATTTACCTACTTCCATCTACATTGCTGTCTACCAATATTCACTTCTCGTTAATGCTCTGAGCTGGATCTTCCAACTGCTCATCACACTGGTAATGTATTTTCCATCACTGGGTAATATTCTGGATTAACATCACCGAGAGTGCTGACTGTTGTTTGGCTATTACTGACTTTACTGACTATTGGTCCTAATATGCAGATTTATTCTACTAACATTGATACTTTGCAGCTTTTCATATTTTTTTTATGCTACTCTAATAAATTCTGGTTAATTTTTACCAAGCTGTATTTATACTCTTTTATATATGTATTGTTCATACACCGTAGCGGATCTTGCCACGGGCAAGCAGGACTTTTGCCCGGGGCGCCGCCTTCCAGAGGGCGCCGCACCGTGGCAAGATCCGCCACTGCTGCCCGCTGTGTCCCCCGTCCGCCTCAAATGCCCGCTGCCCGCTGCCGTCCCCTGTGAAGGGAACTAGACGCTATGCGTCTAGTTTCCCTTCGTGGAGAGTAACTTTGCTGAGCGGTGCGCGATGACGTCATCGCGCACCACACAGCAAAGGTCCTCTCCACGAAGGGAACTAGACGCATAGCGTCTAGTTTCCCTTCGTGGAGAGGACCTTTTGCTGTGCGGTGCGCGATGACGTCATCGCGCATCGCTCAGCATTCAAGCGGCGCTAGAATCTACAGGGGGCGTAACTGACCACGCCCCCTGTATTAGACCACGCCCCCTTTCCTATGCGCCCTTGAACCGGCCCTGTTCATACATCTCTATAAGTATTTATCTATTGAAGCGTTTAGTATGAATAGAGTATCTGAACTGAATCTTTTAAATATTGGTTATTGTATAAGATTAGCACAGTTCACCCTTTGTATTAAATGCATAGCAGCTTATTTAAACAGAATATTAAATGGATATAGCCTTATTGCTAAAAAAAATTATTCTAATACAAGCTACAGTATAGTTTTTTCCAATTAAAGAAATAGAAAAATAATTTCAATGTACACAACTTATTAAAGTGTTCATTGATGGCTTTCTAATTGTTAGATCTGTCTAACAGATCTAACAAGGAGTGATGAGTGATGGTTCCAAATACTGCAATAAGTGGGATTGGTATATGATCCCAGCAGACGGTATGCCGGAGGTCAGAATACCAACACCAGCATCCCAATGTTCACGATCCCAGCAGGGGTGAGGTAAGTATATACCTCCTCCCAACCCTACCTTACTGCAGACTAACCCTAACCTCCCCCTTAGTGCCTAACCCTGACACCCCCCTTAGTGCCTAAACCCTTTCCGAAGCCTAACCCTCCCCCATACTGCCTAAACCTAAGCCCCTCCCAGTGGTGCCTAACCCTAATCCCCCTTTCCCTAACCCTTCGGGTTCCTGGCTGTCAGTAGCATAGCGTCAGGATCCTGACCTTGTCGGGATTCTGGTGTCTGTCTTCTGATGGCTATTTGTATTTCGGCTGCCGGAATCCCAATAGCCAGAATCCTGAATGTATCCCAAATAAGGTGTCCAAGAAATGTTGCAGTCATCCTTGATCTGGTTACCTCCACTAACTGCAGTTTCTGTGTAATTCAAAGTGTGTGTCTCTCTCCAAGTGTTTAATGATAACTGTAAGATAAATATATTGCATCTTTTCTGTATTTTCCAAACTTTTCAGATAGTTGGGATCAGAGGTAACTCCTACCTTCTGGTAGAAGTGGGGCTGCCTCTACCCATGCCGTGTCCAGAGAGGCAGCCATGGCCAACCTGGTCCCAGAGCTGGCAAAATGAATCTGGTAGGCGCTGCGCCTTCCCATTTCTAATTTGGTGTCGGCCATCAGCCAATTAGAGCTCACACACCGGCAGTGGCAGCTCCTGATATCTGGCACTACAGGGGGCATTTTATGTAACTGGCACCTCTGTAGGTATTATACGTATCTAGCACTGCTGGGGGCATTATGTGTAACTGGCACCTCTGGGTGTATTATGTGTATCTGGCACTGCTGGGGCCATTATGTGATTTGTATCTGGCACAGCTGGGGGCATGACGTGTAACTGGCACCTCTGGGGGTATGATGTGTAACTGGCACTCCTGGGGGCATTATGTGTAACTGGCACCTCTGGGGTATTATGTGGATCTGCCACTCATGGGGCCATTACATGTATTTGGCACTGCAGGGGGGCATTATGTGTAACTGGCACCTCTGGAGGTATTATGTGTAACTGGCACTGCTGGAGGTATTGCATGTACCTGGCACAGCTAGGGCCATTATGTGTATCTGGCACTGCTGGGGGTCATCACGTGTATTTGACACCTCTGGGGTATTATATATATCTGGCAATGCTGGGGGCATTACATGTATTTGGCACTGCGGGGGGTATTATGTGTAACTGGCACTACTGGAGGTATCGCATGTACCTGGCACTGCTGGGGGCATTATGTGTATCTGGCACTGCTTGGGGCATTAAGTGTAACTGGCCCCACTGGGGGCATTATGTGTGGCATAATGTGAATTTCAGCGTATACTGTGTGGCATAATGTGAATAAGGGGCACTACTGTCAGTAGCTGGGGAGCATGGGGACATGTGTGACAAATGCTGCATGAGGAGGAGTCTGATGGCATAGAAAGAGACAAATGTAGCTCTGATGGCACATATGTAAATTTTAAACTTTACTTGTGCTATATTAAAACTCAAATGTCAGACCCATAAATCTCCCGTACTTTTTAGAGTGTCCCACTCAAAATCAGCGGGTGAAATGAGTGACCTGGTAGATTGAGCCTGCATGCAGGCCAATCTAGCACCAACGATAGCGATGCGCGGGGCTGCGCATCGCTATCGCTGTAGGGGGTACACACGGAGCGATCATGCTTAAAATCTAAGCAATCTAGTCAGATTGCTTAGATTATCGCTCCGTGAAAGAACATAGAGTGGGGTCTATTTATTAAGCTTTGTATGGAGATAAAGTGGATGGAGATAAAGTACTAGCCAGTCAGCTCCTAACTGCCATGTTGCAGGCTATGTTTGAAAAATGACAGCTACGAGCTGATTGGCTGGTACTTTATCTCCAGCGACTTTATCTTTGTCCAAGGCTTAGTAAATAGACCCCAGTATATGCTAGGGTTTTATAGTCAAATATATAGTTGAAAGAATACTTAAAATTAAAACCAAAAAGTGGAGAGCCCTTGTACGTGAGAATTTTAAACATGTAAATATATGGTTCTCTAGATGAGACTGGTATTTGATTGTAATCTCTGACAAAACTTGTCTAAAGTAGTAATAATTAAAATGTGCCTTGTCTTTTTAGCAGCATAATAGTGTAGTGCGCAATCATTTTTTTTCTGTGCGCCATGTGTACGAGAATGGAACATGAACTGCAGTTGGCGACGTTTGTTAAACAAACATACCTGGAAACTTGCTAATCTTTTCACAAAATACTAAACCATTATAAAATACATTAACAAACTAGTTGAATGAGGCACATCTCATTTTTGTTGTTATAGCAATGCAACACCTTGTATAAAAAGACAGATTAAAAAAATAATTTGGAGACAAATGAGGCTGGACTCATATAGGCAACACATCTTTATATTTCATAGTCATAATTATATGTTTTCCGCATGAATGAAAAGATAGATGCAATTTCTTTGTGAGAACAGATGCGGCAAAACACATTTAAGTTCATTGCATTCAGAATTACATCAATTTTACATTTTTCATGTCTCATCAAACAAAAAACGGATATAGTTATGTGGATTGAAATATGTTGAACTATATATTAGATAAAAAGGCGAGAAAAAATATTCTAAAAATAGGCATTGCTTTTAAAGAGGAATAATCCTCCACAGTAATGTGAGGAATGCTGCACTTTGCTATGGGCAGCTTTGAGGAATGTATTGTTAATGGGAAATGCATTTGGAGTTTTCAATGGAGATGTAATGTGATCTTATTTGAGATGCAGACATATCACCCTATACATGTTTTTTACTATAAATAATTGCATCCATTTAAGAGAGTCAAGTACATCTATTGTGAATGGTGAGTGGGAACTTAGATTAACTGCGCTGCCTAAATGGTCAAATAACATTTGAGTCCATTACCCATAATTAGCCTTTAACCTTGGGGATAGCATAACCTCATGGTTTTGAATAATACTGTAATACTGTAATACTCAAATATCTGCAGAGGAATGTTTTACCAACCTAAAGTACAGTACTAAACTACCACCGACTGTACATACTGTTCAACGTTCCTTATTTTCATATCACTAGTTTGCGCTACCATTCTTCAATGGTCTTTTCCAAATCTTACTGTTTATACAATTGAATGTAGATGAACCACTTAAGTAATTTTTTTACAAGCTGTGTTTAAAAATGACAGGAATAGAGATGTGCTGGGTCGGATTTACTTGGATCTCAAAGTGGCATCTTATTGGCTATCTGGCTGTCATGTGTTTTGGATAGCCAATAAGAAACATTGATAAATCCAAATTTGTGTTTATTTGTAATTAAAAACCAAGTAAATCCGAACCCGCACATCTCTAGATAGGAGCTTATTGGTTTCTACTTTGGGGTCTATTTACGAAGCCTTTGAGAGAGATAAAGAGGAGAGAGCTAAAGCACCAGCCAATCAGCTCCTAGCTGCCATGTTACAGTGTTTGAAAAATGACAGGAGCTGATTGGCTGGTACCTATTTCTCTCCACTTTATCTCTCTCCAAGGCTTAGTAAATAGTGTTTTGCTTCTGTTAGACTACATCTGGAGCAAATGATGGAACACAGAATAATGGTCTGACTCATGTATCAATATTACGGATATTTTCTGGCGAACATGCACCAGATAAAATAAACTTGCTGATTGTTATCTCATTCTGCTGCCTAGATAATTTCGTTGTTTTCTTGCTGTGTAACTGCTACTTAATACTTACTCTGAACATTAATGTTTGCTCTATAAGTGCAAGCCATTTGTTTGTAGTCCCTGTAGGGCCTTTGTATCCTTGTGGAGCTTGTACTTTTTTGCTTATTTGGTTTCCTGTCATTGGTTTGCCCAGCTTGCAAAAAAACTGATCTCAAACACAAAGCAAATCATTAACTAGGGATTAAAAGATCTGCACTCAGAAGTCCAAGCACAACACTTGTACATAATGGAAAATTCACGTTCTAGTAACTAAAAAGAGTCCAATGTAATTTTTGCCTGAAAGCAGTAACAGTATGTCAGAACATTTTATAAAGGTAAGGTTGGAGCGTTCCCAACAAATGCTGTGTCCCAAGCAGTATGCTGACTAAGTGTTGCATGCTGTGTGGGAATGTCAGCTATTTCATTTTGCATAAACTATTTTAACCCCCTCTCCCCCTGTATACAAACATGCATCCAGTAGGTGCACGCATTACTAATGAATTATAGGTGTTGAGCAGGAGGGAGCCAACAAATCAAGTGTAGACAAATATTTTTATTACAAGACTTAATCTGGGATTAAATACATGGCAAATAGCAGAACACCTATAATATCACAAACTGCCCGTAGTGACCATCAAATTATATATCCAGGCTCAGAAAATGGATAGATCATGTTTTATCTTCAGCTAAGGGGCGATTCTCCGTGACGCATGGAACAGCTACACAAATTCAAACTACATACTTCTCCAAAATATCAAGATTTTAGTGGGTCTTAAATTATAAGGTAAGTCATTGCTACTAAGCAAGTACGTTTTCATATAACAACAATTTCTTAACAGATCAGTTTAAAAGGGAAAAAAACACTTTATGTTCACTTTCTGGAGAAGCAGCCTAATTATGTTTCATGTTTATATTTCAGTTAGCAAATGCTGTAATATCAGGGCTCCTTTTTATCTCCTGTCCTCCTGTATAATGCCTCCATCTCATATGGTATACAGTGCCACCATGGGAAATGTCAGGTCCCGGTATGAAGGGGCATGCCACACCACAATGTAAATTTAGGGCCCCATCAGTATATACTGAAGCAGATGCATGCTGCTGCTGGTGGTGTAGCCACACCATGATGGGGGCTGTGAGCTGCACCTCTTTGTAGCTGCCCCACCCTGACATACTGTACTGTACCAGCAGTTTTATTCACTGCATAAAGTGCATTAAATCATGTATCCATTCATTACTGAATCAATATCATCAATCCAAAGCAATCTAAATTTCTTAGATTACACAGCTCTGAATTAAATAATATATTTGTTTATTGTGAAAAATGTTTATTAGATTTTATCTTTTTTATTATTATTATTATTATTATTTTCTCCTACGTCCTAGAGGATGCTGGGGACTCCGTAAGGACCATGGGGTATAGACGGGATCCGCAGGAGACATGGGCACACTATAAGACTTTGAATGGGTGTGAACTGGCTCCTCCCTCTATGCCCCTCCTCCAGACCTCAGTTAGACTTTGTGCCCAGGAGTGACTGGACACACACTAGGGGAGCTCTCTTGAGTTTCTCTAAAGACTTTATTGTTAGGTTTTTTATTTTCAGGGAGACCTGCTGGCTACAGGCTCCCTGCATCGTGGGACTGAGGGGAGAGAAGTCAGACCTACTTCTTCTTAGTTCAAGGGCTCTGCTTCTTAGGCTACTGGACACCATTAGCTCCAGAGGGTTCGATCACTTGGTTCGCCTAGCTGCTTGTTCCCGGAGCCGCGCCGTCACCCCCCGCAAAGAAGCCAGAAGAAAGAAGCCGGGTGAGTATGAGAAGAACAGAAGGCATCAGATGGCAGAAGACTTCAGTAACGGAGGTAAGCGCAGCGGTAGCGCTGCGCTCCATGCTCCCACACACCAACGGCACTCACAGGGTGCAGGGCGCTGGGGGGGAGCGCCCTGGGCAGCAGTTACTGAGGTCTGTTTTTTGACTGGCAAAAGTGCATAGTCGGGCCCCGGGCACCGCGTACGATACCCCCGCCAGTACATAGCAGCGGTCGCGCTGCGCACCTTTGCACCCACACACCAACGATTTTACTTGGGTGCAGGGGGGGGGGGCGCCCTGAACAGCAATATGTATATTGTTTAGGTGGTATATAGTGTGTATACACTATATACGGTCCCCTGCCTGCATATAGATTGATAGTATAACGGGGCTAAAGCGCGCCGGTTAGGGGCGGGGCTTAGCCCTCACACACAGTGTTCAGCACCATTTTTCTCACTGTCCCCGCCAAAAAATGTGTACAGCGCAAACAAGGGGGGGGCACATTCTTTTAGTGTTATGTTGAGGGATATATAACACTATTTGCTTCTAGAAATGGGCATGTGATCATTGTGGTGCATATTTTCTGTGTGCTCCCTGTCAGATTTTCCCTACTATAGTTCACTTGTGTCGACATGCGTGAGTGTTCTGTCACAAACCCCTATGGGGTTCACTGCCGGCATCGCCGACGCCTGTTGGTACTTGATACAGTAGATGCTGAGTCAACAGGTCGGTAATGGTATGCTTGTTAAAAGTAAACAATGTAGGAGGATACACAGTAGTATGTGGGTGACCCTGTCAGCACCAATTGTTATTACCGGGTGTAAAATTATTACATGCTGTAACTAACTTATACCTGTATATATATTTATATGTATGGTATGGTTCCATGGGCCTGTAGCTCGAGCACAGACGTGATATTAAAATTATATATGTATACTTCCCTCGGACCCCTCGGGGTCACAAGAATGTTATTTCGTCTGGTTACTACTCTCTGCTGTCGACGGATACTAGGTTTTCTGTCGACCATAATGTTTCCTGGTAGATTCACAACTGGGGCATTCAGTACATGGTCATACACATTCAGAACACATTAATGTCACTAGGGAACCGAGGGTTCCCGACAATCCGCTTATATGTATGATATATATATATATATATATATATGTGTGTAATTGTGTATTACATTATATATTCATATTATGATTTATAATGAACGCTGAAGTAATAGTATTCCTTCTCATGTGCTGGTCGCTCTGTTGATAAAGCTCTAGGTCGGCCGTGACGAGTTGGTCTCAGATCCTCTAATGGAGTCCGAATGTTTATTCTTTTCCCGTCGTGGATAGAATACTGTGAATGTCAACTCCTGGTCGACACGGGGCCCTGTCACAAAGGATCGTATACAGGAAGCTAAGTGATATTTTATTTCTATGCTTTGGGCTTATTTGCATTACATGCACATGAGGGAGTGTTTATATTCGGAAAGGCATCCAATAGAACTAACATAAAGAGAGAGGGGAAGTTCCTTATGTTGGTTCTTCTCTATAACATTGCGGCAGGCTGCCGTACGTATACAGGAGGTGTGGCCGGGGGAATAATGATGCTGACTCCGAGAGATACTGGAGTTTTTCCCTGGGACGGTGAACCGCTGTTTGGGGATGCCTCAGTTCAGTCAATCTCGGTGGATACTGCTGGTAAATCTAACTTCGTGAGTTAGTCTCCTTCACAATGGTTGGTGACGCATTCTTTTGTGGGATGCAGTCGTTTTAACCGGTTCGATACCGTTCTTTTTTCCTTTTCTATGCAGACAGTGGAAGGTGAAAAGGTAAGAGTTCTGCAGCCTTGTTAGGTTCGCAGAAGCGGATGTCGTTTTCTGTTTCTACCACATCCACCACATGTCGCTGAGTCTTTCTGGCTGGAGCCCACTCCGGTGGGAACTCGTCTACTACTTTTCAGTCAGTCCGGAAATAGACTAGGACCCGTGAGTTAATTATAGAATCCAAAGGGGGACATTCTGGCGTTACAGATGTTTTCCCTCACTAATTTTTCTAATAGATCTTGCCGTTTCCCCTCTGGAAGGGGAGGTAGTACGCGACGCCATACCAGAGGTCCGTCAGGTTCAGGGCATTGTCCTGCTGTCCCTTATATAAAAAATAAAAAATTTAAGAGGATTAAATGCGTTGTTCTCCGTATTCAGATTACCTGGGTGGATATCCAGGATTGTCTTTGCCATTTCACCAGAGTGACGGCAGGGGGATGGTATTCTTTCAGTTGTTAGAGCCATTGTTGTTCTGTACTGGGACACTCTCCTGATTAAGGCGAGGTCAGGACAAAAGGGGTGCAAATTGTGGTTTTCTCTCTGTCTGTTCTTCAACACAGGGGAAGGCTGTTATTCCCAACAACGCAAGAGTCGGAGGTGGGTATCAGAGTAGATACGGAACGGTTGAAGTTCTATGTGTTCCTGTGGAAAGAGATCTGCAGATCCGGAGTCGGATCAGATTTGCAGTGACAATCCATCAATATGTTCCGTTGATGAAGAAGATCGGTGCGGCCTAAGAGGCCTTTTCGGTGAGCAGGTCAAATGCCAGAGTCCGGGACTCACCTGCGCATGCGCCGGAATATAATCCTAATGGCCAGGTTTTCGCTCCTGTGGTGTCGGCTCAGTTCTCACCTCCTAGAGGGCCGAAGGTTCGAAATCCAGTATGAGATCCTGGTGTCCATGCATGCAGATATCCGAGACTGGGGAGCAGTCCGTGCAAGGGAAGTATTTCCAGAGGAAAGGGTCAAGCTGGGAAGCTTGTCTGCATTAAGTTTTCTTGAATTAGGAGCTATTTTCAATGAACATATGCTTCGTGATCTGCCCGTGTTAATTCTGTCGGACGACTTGACAGCAGTGATGTAAGTAAGCCGCTAGGGCAGAACAAGGAGAAAAGCGGCAATGGCAGATGCCGAAAAAAGTTTTCCATGGAAAGACTGGTCAACGCTATATTTGCAGTCTTCGTTCTGGATGTGAACGACGGAGAAATAAATTACTCTGCAGACGTGATCTCCATCTGGGAGAAATACGGTCGTCATCGAGAAGTTTTCACTGAAGCAACAAGTCTTTGAGGACTGCCTCAATTGGCAGGTTGGCGTCTCGCCTCAACGAGAGATCTTAGAGATATTGTTCCAGGTCAGAGGACACTCAAGCTATAGCAGTGGTCGTCCTCGGGACACATTGGGTGTTTTCAGTTGGTCTATGTATCCCCTCCGGTTTCACTCTTCTGAAGGTGATACACGTAAGAAGAACAAAGGTTCAGGTGATCCTTATTGTTCCGGTCTAAACGAGGAGGGCTTGGTATCCGGTTCGTCAGGATTTACTCGTAGAAGATCCCTGGCCTCTTTCTCTACGTGAGGAACTGTTACAACAATATCCGGGCGTGTATCAAAACTTACCGCGGCTGCATTTGATGGCGTGGCGGTTGAACGCCATATCCTAAACAGAAAGGATTTTCCCAGTGAAGTCGTTTCCACACTTCTTCGGGCTAGAATGGAAGTGACGGCAAAGCCTTACCACCGTGTTTGGAAAAAATGTGTGTCTTGGCGTGAATCCAAGAAGGCTACTGCGGAAGATTTCAGCAGGCCTAAAGTTAGGCTCCATTTCAGTGCGGTTTTGGCCTTATAAATTTTCTTTCGAGAAAGAATTGGCAACCTTTCCGGAAGGTCGGACCTTCGTGGAAGGAGTACTGCACATTCAACCTCCATTTGTGTCCCATTGGCACCATGGGACCTTGATGTGGTGTTGCGTTTTCTTGTGTCAAAATGTTTGGAACCTTTATGAAAGGTTGTGTTAAAATTTCTCTCTTGGAGAGTGGTCATGCTTTTGGCTTTGGCGTCCGCAGGGCAGATGGCGAAAGTAGCGGCTGGGTCTCACAAGAGCCCCTGTTTGATCTTCCAGGTGGATAGAGCGGAATTGAGAACTCGGATAATAGTTCTGCCAAAAGTGGTTTCGGTGTTTTGCAGAAACCTGCCTATTGATGCCTGTGTTGTTTAAGCATTGGCTGATTCAAGGTCTCTTGAGGTAGTCAGGGCTTTGAATATTTATGTCGCCAATTTGGCTCAGATTGGGGAAACAGAGGCTCTGTTGTCCGGTATGCCACAGCTGATTGGGGCGCCTGCGTCTCTGCAGTCTGTTACACGCTAGATCTGTGATACGATTCGGCGTGCTCGTTCTATGGCTGAATTGCCATTACCGAAGTCGGTGGTGACCCATTCTACTAGGTAGATGGGCTCTTCTTGGGCGGATGCCAGAGGAGTCTCGCCAGCTCAACTTTGTCGAGCGATACTTGGTCGAGTTCAAACACTTTGGCTACGCTATACAAGTTTGATACCCTGGCTGATGGGGACCTCATGTTTGCTCAATCGGTGCTGCAAAGTCGTCCGCACTCTCCCGCCCGGTCTGGAGCTTTGGTATAAACCCCATGGTCCTTACGGAGTCCCCAGCATCCTCTAAGACATAGGAGAAAATAGGATTTTAATACCTACCGGTAAATCCTTTTCTCTTAGTCCGTAGAGGATGCTGGGGGGCGCCCGTCCCTGTGCGTACTGTGTCTGCAGTTATTGGTTATGGTTACACTCTTGTGGTGTTTCTTTTCTGTCAGGCTGTTGCTGACGTGGGGCATGCCATGGCATGCGGTGTCTTATTATTGGTTGTGTTGACACACTGGTTGTGTTATATATTCTCTCAGCATATGGCTGTGTATTGTTCATGCCGTTGGCTGGTATTCTATTGAAGGCCACGTTCTGCGGTATGTTCGTGGTGTGAGCTGGTATGACACTCACCGTGTTTAAACAATAAAATCTTTCCTCGAAATGTCCGTCTCCCTGGGCACAGTTTTCTAACTGAGGTCTAGAGGAGGGGCATAGACTAAGGAGCCAGTTCACACCCATTCAAAGTCTTATAGTGTGCCCATGTCTCCTGCGGATCCCGTCTATACCCCATGGTCCTTACGGAGTCCCCAGCATCCTCTATGGACTAAGAGAAAAGGATTTCCCGGTAGGTATTAAAATCCTATTATTATTATTATTATTATTATTATTATTTTAAATTGTGGACTTCCACTCCATGGTTTTTGAACATAAACATTTACTTCCAACCTTTCTACACAGGTTCCTTGAAGGCATATTCTATTTTCTAATGCACAGATTTAATAGAGCAGGAATTTGAATTTGATTTCTAAATACATGACAGTTCTCTGAACTGGTTGAGGCTGACGTTGAAGAACTGTGTAACATTGTAAACTCTCATTTAAAATACTTCAAGCTTTTATCCTGAAGGCTTCTTGTCATAAAACTCTCCATTGTTACACAAATGCTCGTTGATAGATCATAACACAAAGAGGTGTAAGAGCTTCAGGATTCTCTGTACAAAGTCAACGGCAATTAAGCAAAGACGAGAAGTTTTATTATACAATACAAAGCACATTAATGCGTGCTATTCATTAAAAGCTGATTACATTTTTAATGTAAGGTTAAAAATATAACTGTATCTCATAGTGCAAAAGATGATCATTGCTCCAGCTTTTAGATTTTAAAAGCACATGCTACACTGAGAGGGTCATGTGACTAATTTTAGTTAAAAGCTAATAATATATTATATATATATATATATATATATATAAATTATATATATTATATTATATATATATAAATATATATATATATATATATATATATATATAAAATTTTTATATTGAGCTAAGGAGTGATGTCCTCATGTTGTCAAATAATGCCAGTTTGTCTTAACTCTTACATCTCCCCCCTGGTCAGTGATGATACTTCCAGAGAGTTCCAGGCAGGGCCAGTTCTAGCTCCAGTGTAGCACAGAGGAAAATAATATTTGCCCTCCCCCAACCAAAAATGTACATATCTCTGGATAATGCTTTCAACATCTCAACCTAAGAACTCCTTTTTACCCATGTATATGTCTCTAGTGTTCCCTCATGCCCCTTTATATGCCATCAGAAATTGTGGGGCCCAGGACTGACAGAATAGGCAGCCCCCCAAAATCTCTGAAATGCATTGATGTGCTTGCTGTGAGCCTGTGACTGCCGGAGAGACGTCTAATTGGACACACTCGTTAAGCCTGAGACTGCAGCCGCTGAACCTGCCATAGATATCTATATATGAGAAGATGTGAAGGAGACTGATTGTTTGAACACAGATTTTAATGAAACAGATACTGTGTCCCACATTCACTAATTATTAGTTACATTTTCCGCTATTTGTGATACATTGTATAGAGGGCTCCAGCGCTGAGGTCTGCCACATTTCTTTCACACCTTCTGGCTGTCAGAAATGATAAACATACCCTTCTTCTGTCTTCTAATCTTCTAATCTATGCTGCTCCTCAGGCACAGCAGCTCATCTCTGCTTCACTGGCGTGACGTTGTGACATCATGCCGTCAAGCGTACCATACAATAAACTTTATTTTACAGTCGCTACAGCGGCAAGGTCCTTCCTCTCTCCAGTTTGCAGCATGGGCAGCGGGTGGCCGGAGACAGGAGAATGGGGGGCCCACCATCAACCTACTGTACTGCAGTGGCGGCGGGAGGACAGGGGACCTATTTCAGCATGCAGCATTAGCAGCGGGTGGTATGAGCAGGTCTTTCAGACTGTCCGGGCCCAGGACAGTTGTGCTGATTTTATGCTAGCCCAAAGCCCACTCATTTGTCTTCATATGTTTCATAGCCCTTCAGGATTGCAAAATCTTTAGCCCGAGTTCTTCCTGTGTCTTACCAGTGTTACCCCCTTTCTCTTACCAGCAGGATCCTCCCCTGCATTTCTCCAAGACCATCCCCAATGTGCCTCTTCAGCACCATCTTCCTGCATCTCTTCAGCTCACCCACCTGTATCCGTCCAGCAGCTTACCCCACCTGTGTCCTTCCAGCAGCTCACCCACCTTTGTCCCTCTAACAGCTCACCCCACCGGGTTTCTCTCCAGCACCTCAACCTACCTGTGTCCCTCCAGCAGCTCAACCTACCCATGTCCCTCCTGCATCTAAATATACTTGTGTCCAACCAGCAGCTCACCCCATCTCTGTCCCTCAGCAGCTTATCCTTCTGTCATCTGCAATGCACCTTCCTTATAAAATATCTAAATGTATTGAAAAGTAGTAATTAAAACTAAAAAAATAAAAAATAAAATACTGTAGCTGCCCATTTATAAGGGGGTTAGTAACTAACTATACCAGAGAGGAATGGAATGGAGGAGTTTCTGAGAATGAAGCTCCCTCGCTGCACTCATGCCCTCCTCTCCCAAGGCAGTTCCATACACTCACATTGCCTCTACCCCGAAATGCCCAATTTCACAGAAAGACAGATCTGACCAAGGCCCTCATTCCGAGTTGATCGCTCGCTAGCTGCTTTTAGCAGCCATGCAAACGCTAAGCCGTCGCCCTCTGGGAGTGTATCTTAGCTTAGCAGAAGTGCGAACGAAAGGATCGCAGCGCTGCTACAAAAAAGATTGTGTAGTTTCTGAGTAGCTCGATACCTACTCCTTCCTTGCGATCACTTCAGACTATTTAGTTCCTGTTTTGACGTCACAAACACGCCCAGCCACGCCTACGTTTTTCCAGCCACTCCTGCGTTTTTATCTGGCACGCCTACGTTTTTTCACACACTCCCCGAAAATGGTCAGTTATACCACCCAGAAACACCCACTTCCTGTCAATCACTCTGCGGCCCGCAGTGCGACTGAAAAGCGTCGCTAGAGCTTGTGTAAAACTGAATCGGCTTTTGTGAAAGTACAACGCGCATGCGCAGTGCGCAGTGCGCACCATACGCATGCACAGAATTGCTGATTTTTTGCCTGATCGCTGCGCTGCAAACGAAAGCAGCTAGCGAACAACTCGGAATGAGGGCCCAAGTTCCATCCAATTCAGAACAGGACGAACATAAGCAGAAAAGTGGAACTTCACATCTTTGCCTGTGCTGTACACAGAAACTCACTTTTATGACTGTTAGCAGGATCAGACCCATTATCCACAAACTAAAAATATATAACATCATAGAAGAAAGGACAAAGTCAAACGCATCTATAGGCCACATACAGTACATAAAGAAAGAAGCTTTCTGTAGAGGAGAAAAGGTGAGGACATCAGAAGAACCACAATAGTAAAGATAAAAAAGCTAATGCTAAGGATACTCTATATAATAAAATCTATTGCTTATAAGAGAAATAGAAAGATGAGGGGGAAGAGAGAGGGAAAGAGGAGAAGAAAAAGACTGAGGCGAGTGCTGAAGAGAGAGAAAAAAAAAACAGGCAGTGCTGAGTTCAATACCTGTTACAAGATAAACCCAATTGGTTAACCCGCTTTTACTGAACATCAATGCAAAAGTTAAATGTATATTTAAAAGATGCAGGTGTACTCTAGATGTTTTTTGTTGTGTGTGCGTCTATATATGTGTGTGTGTGTGTGTGTGTGTGTGTGTGTGTGTGTGTAACATGCATAGTTACTTTTTAATGGCATCCAGTCTCTAGGTCGACAAGAATTAGGTCAACAGTGTCTAGGTCAACCACTATTGGTCGACAGTAACTAGTTTGACATGGTTTCTAGGTCGACAGGGTCTCTAGGTCAATATGTTCTAGGTCGACAGGCAAAACTTCGACATGGGTTTTTCTTTTTTTTCCCTTTTTTTGAACTTTTTCATACTTTACGATCCACGTGGACTACGATTGGGAACCTTGCCCATGTGAGGGGACACGGTGCACTAATTGGAGTTCCCGGTCCCTGTATGGCGAAAATGACACCAAAAAACATTAGTACAGTATTTGTTGCTGCTAATTTCATGATTGAATCTGCCAAATATTTTAGGTCTTCAGTGAGCAGAAAAGCCTATACAGTAAGTGTAAAAACAGCTGCCAGCCCTACCTCTCCACACAGCCTAAGCATGACAAATGAAACAATCTAATGTCGTAGGCAATTGTAATTCATAGTTAACTGGAGTTCATTTGAAGCAGTTGGCTTAAGCACTTGTAAGAAAAAGCAAGTGCTTCCCTATTTGAGTGCCACAGAGGTAATCTAATGTTAAAGTAAGCAGCTCAGGTTGTTTTATTCCTTTTTCATCCAGGACCAGCAAAAATAAGTAGTAATTGTGCATGGCCACGCCACCTACCATGGATGGATGAAGGAGTTGGTGATAAAGTCCAAGAAGGAGTAAACAGGGGGGTGGGGGAATAAATCAGTTATTGTGTTACAAAACTCATGCACAAGATCAATTATCAGAATTGATCTTCACAAGGTTTTCACCTAGTCACATCCATTTCCATGTGTTCGCCAGCACCTGGTTGTCTGCAGGGCTTCAACTCAAAATTGTGTACATTAATCCAATGCCGTTTTACAGGAGACAGATACTTGTATAGATGAGGACTGACCTGCAAGTACCGCTCCAAGGTGCTATGGGAGAACTGTAAGAGGCCACAAACTTATACTATCCAACAGAATGCAGGATGAGCAGTACAGTAGTGTAGTGGTCAGGAGTCCAATTTCTGGTTATGGCCGATCTATATGGAGTGTATGTGCTCCATGAAAGGGTTTCCTCAAAATGCTCGGGTTTCCTCCCACACTCCAAAACCATACTGGTAGTGTAATTGGATTTTTGCAAAATGTAACCCTAGTGTCTATGTGTGTTAGGAAATTTAGACTGCAAGCTCGGGTTGGGGCAGCGTTACTGGTGGGCGGGATCCCAGTGGTCAGCATACCAATGCCGGATCCTGGACGCAGAAGCCGGCGAGTGTGGGCGGGGGTGGAGGTAAGCGCAGCGAAGCCCCTTGCCGACTCAGTGGCGAGCTAAGCTAAGCTCGCTACAAGTTATATTCACACTCTATGGGTGTCGTGGACACCCAGGAGTGGGAGCAGGCCCTTCTAGTCGACTTATCGACTTACCGACTGTCAGTATTGTGAGGCTTTGAGATGCAGAGGGGGGTCATCCCCTGATCCCATAAGCTCCAATGAGACAGGGACTGACATCGATGACATATATTCTCTGTACATATATTCTCTTCCGTAATTTGGTGGCGCTGTATAAATAAATACAACCAAAAGATTACCACTGCGCTGACATCAAACAATAATTTATATGCCAATGAATAATATATGTTTTATTCTTAACAATTAATTATTTTAATAACACATACGTTGTCTAAATTTCTTTAAAAACATCTAATAATTAAATACAATATTTACAGTATAATAAAAAACATTCAGTAGCAATACATACAATCACATACTGTATAATTTGCACATAAACTGTCAAAAGACCTATTTGCATATTGGTTCACGTTGTAGCAGCATTAATTGTTGTATAACCAGCCGCTTTCACTGCCTTATAGAGGACGGAACTCTGTAGTGATTATTGGTTGATGTCAGTGATAATCTTTTTCTTGTGTTCTTTTTGAGTTTGTCATTTCTCTTTTCTTTTTACTACTGCAGACCACTTGGCACTTAGGGCGCACCTAGTTTTAGAAAAATATAATTAAAGTGGCCTTGCAGGTAATACCGAGTTCCCTAAATCTGGGGGGTCGTGACCTCACTGGAAAGGGCGTATCTTTATGGAAAGCCACCACTTGCATCATTCCGGGCGCGTACCCAGCATTCCCAGAGATGCTGGCTGCACCCGGAGACTGGTCTGCCTGCACTGCTGGCTCCTCCTTTGTGACGGGAGCTGAGTGCTGCAGAAAACTGTCACACTGCAGCTCCCATCACTGTGGAGGAGTCCACACGCATGCGCAATGGTGATTTTAAAAAGCGACATCTGGTGGATGATCGCAGGTATTACACTCAAAGGTAACGCAAAATGCTCTGTGCGCCTCCTTACGCCTAGGCAAGCCTCCTTGCGCCCAGGCACGCTGCGTATGCCCAATCGGGACTAATGCCTCAGCCAGCAAAGATAATGGAGGCTCCATCTGTACATTCAAGTAAAACAAATATATTGGGAAAAGTGTGTGAAAACACCCTTTTTCACTTTATTTTAGAAAAAAAATTGTAGACAATCTGCCCCTTAGTCATGAAGACAGAATTCAAACAGTGGGGCCCATTTATCAATGAGTTTTTGCTGTTTAAAACACATTGCCTATGATAAATGGTGATCCAGCCAATCACAGAAATACATTTTATTCATGGCTGATGCACCGACAGTCTTTACTATTAATTATTATTGTTAATGCAACATTACTACTTACTAGTACATTATATATGGTTTTGTATTAGGACATACTGTCTACACATTCCTTGGCTTGTATACACTAAATAGTGCAAAAACAATTACTTGCTTAACACTTTATGAAGCAGCAATACAACATAAGAATGCTTAAATTACCATAGTACCATTAAGGGGGATATTCAGTTAGTGCTGAATTTTCAGAATGTCGGAAAATCGGCACTAATTCGACCTATGTGTATTCAATAGCGAGAGTTTTCGTCCATTTTTGGATCCATTTTCGCGGGGGGGGGGGGGGGGTTGTCGAATCGGCATGGGCGAAAATGGACCTAAAAATGGACAAAAACGCATGCAAATTCGACAAAACACGTATTTTGATGGCGAATTTGACAATTCACATGGTTTTCACCCGTGCCAGATTTTTCGTCCAGTCGAAAAAACTGCACAGTTATTGAATAGGTCGAATGCAAATTCGACCTAAAAACGGTTGAAAAAACGGCACTAATTGAATACCCCCCAATGTGAGCTGGCAAATATGCATGTTACTGCAATGTAGAATTTTACCCTTTTACCTGTCAATATTTTTGCTCTGTCGACGTCGTAACACCGACAGACAACATTCCAAAGTTGAGTATCTGAGTACAAGTTAGGCACTGGGGATGGGGGGAATTGGGGGTTAGGGTTAGGTACTAGGGGGGTGTTTAGTCATAGCCATCACCCCCAAAGGGTTAGCCATAGCACCACGGGAGGGTTACAGAAGAGGACAGGGAAGGGGCAGAATACTTACTCCGTTTGGTGTCAGGATCGTCAGTGTTGGGATGAAGCTGTCGGGATAACATACCCAATCATTCTGTTTATATGGTCATATAAGCCAGTAAAGAGGGCATGTTCCCCCAGGGATGTTTACGCAGTCTAGCTACTTATAGTACTTCTGAAGAAGGATGGCTACATAATCCTCCTTATAGTACGTAAAGATGTGGTTTGTCATTTAAAAAAAAAAAGTTATAGCAATAGTGTACTGCAAGGACAGATTTGCAAACTTAGAGATGTTTGGGGAGAGTGGGTGGTCATTTTAAATGTAATTTAGTGTATTTTAAATTTAATGTCAAAATTATGGAAAAATTCCCTGTCGAGTCAAGTCCCAGGCATCTGGATAGTCAGTCACGTTCATGAGCTTTTTATTGTAACTATAGCGATGCCTTTTGTTTTAATATCTGTGGTAAATATAGCTTGTTCTTTAAAGTGACAAAAGGTGTACAATGTGTCCAGTATCACAATAGATTATACATCACAACCCCATTGAACTTCTGCCGGATATTCAGTACGTTTCATGTCCGACTATGGCAAAGACTTCAATAACATGTAGCAAGCTCACTGTGGGCCTCTGTTCTCATATCTAAGTAAACAGTTTGTAAAGAAAAGGAACATTTTTACCCCAGCGATCCAATAAATTAATGTTTTTCTAAAATGTGTGGTGTAATATCTTTAAATGTAGTTTTGTTCCTTGCTTATGTAAGTCACACAGTACATATATCTCATAAAGAAAAGGGGCACTGACCAGAGCCAACACTGTACATACTGTATATCTCATAAAGAAAAACGGCACTCACCAGAGCCAAAACTGTACATACTGTATATCTCATAAAGAAAAATGGCACTCACCAGAGACAAAACTGTACATACTGTATATCTCATAAAGAAAAATGGCACTCACCAGAGCCAACACTGTATATACTGTATATCTCATAAAGAAAAATGGCACTCACCAGAGCCAACACTGTACATAATGTATATCTCATAAAGAAAAACGGCACTCACCAGAGCCAACACTGTACATACTGTACATCTCATAAAGAAAAACGGCACTCACCAGAGCCAACACTGTACATACTGTACATCTCATAAAGAAAAACGGCACTCACCAGAGCCAACACTGTACATACTGTATATCTCATAAAGAAAAACGGCACTCACCAGAGCCAACACTGTACATACTGTACATCTCATAAAGAAAAACGGCACTCACCAGAGCCAACACTGTACATACTGTATATCTCATAAAGAAAAACGGCACTCACCAGAGCCAACACTGTACATACTGTACATCTCAAAGAAAAACAGCACTCACCAGAGCCAACACTGTACATACTGTACATCTCATAAAGAAAAACGGCACTCACCAGAGCCAACACTGTACATACTGTATATCTCATAAAGAAAAACGGCACTCACCAGAGCCAACACTGCACATACTGTACATCTCATAAAGAAAAACGGCACTCACCAGAGCCAACACTGTACATACTGTATATCTCATAAAGAAAAACGGCACTCACCAGAGCCAACACTGTACATACTGTATATCTCATAAAGAAAAACGGCACTCACCAGAGCCAAGGCAGTATAGTTTTTCAACGTTTCGGTCAAACGCACAGAATATCCATATAGTCTAGGAGCAAGGAAACTTCTATTGAAGCCAGAGGTTTGGTTTGTTTTGGCTATTTCTACTATGTATAGTATAATCAATTAAAGCATATTGGTCACATGTTCTGAACGGTGGTCATTATTTTGGAAATGTCCGCCATCTTTAATGCATACTTGCCTACCTGACCCTCTCCATGAGGGAGAAAATGCTCTGTTCCTGGACTTTCCTGGTAATGTATGATTGCCATCACCTGTGGTGAGCTAGTTAATTGATAAGAAAGGTGTTTCACCACAGGTGATGGCAATCATACATTACCAGGAAAGTCCAGGAACAGAGCATTTCTCCCTCATGGAGAGATAAAGTATAGCCAATCAGCTCCTAACTGCCATGTTACAGGCTGTATATGAAAAATTACAGGAACTGATTGGTTGGTACAGTAGTTTATCTCTCTCCACTTTATCACTCTCCAAAGCTTAGTACATATGCCCCCACTGGCGTATTTATAATGGGTGCAGTGTGTACGGTGCACACGGGCCCCTGAGACCAGGTGGGTTCACACCGCACAGGCTGCACTCATTTTTTGAATACTTACTCCTCCAGAGACCAGCGCAGACAGCAGCACTGCTGCAGAAATCACCGGGAAAATGGCTGCCACTGCATTGTTTGTCTGCTCATTCTGGCATCACAACTATGCAATGAATTTGGATCGCGCTTTCACTATTGCATAACTTAGTCACCTAGAAAGAAACTGATATATGTATTATCTTAATGCATAGGTCTGCAAACTCGGTCCTCATTACCCCACAGAGTGCATGTTTTGCAGGTAACCCAGCAGGTGCACAGGTGTATTAATTACTCACTGATGCATTTTAAAAGGTCTGCAGGTGGAGTTAATTATTTCACTTGTGATTCTGTGAAGAGACCTGCAAAACATGCACCGTGTGGGGTAATGAGGACCGAATTTGCAGACCTATGTCTTAATGTGACACAGGAGCAATAAAGAAAAAAACAGACACTTGGCAAATGCAGTGTGCAGACTCCTTAAGCCAAAAATTACCATGGGGGTCATTCAGGTGCACCTGAGACCATTGATTAAATGTACCAATTTTTGGTACTTTGCGCATGTGCAAGACCCTTTCTGCACATGTGCAAATGTGTCCTGCTGCATTGGACGCAGGCCGACATCAGGCTGTCAATGATTGACAGGCTGATGCCATGATGGAGGCAGGGAGGGGTGTTGACAGGCTCTGTTTGGTCAAAAGGGATGGGAAGAGGCCAGGGATCTCCATCGTAGGATTGAGATTTCCTGGCCTCTGCAACGGCCGGCTTGTGTGGCACCATGGGTGCCGCAAGACACCCAATGTTTGATGCCTGATCCAACGCTGCATCCTAGGATGCAGGTCGGTTCATTACTGCAGAAGGAGGCGTCTGCATGTAATAGACGCCTCCTGCTGCATCTACATACAACGATAACTAATCCAACATCCCCTGAATGACCTATACAGTATGTGTATAAATATATTTATTTTTTGGACAGTTTATGAACCATGGAGACAAAAAAAAAAACCTGAATTTGCACAGGCTTCTCAGGACCTGAATTCTTGTATGGATATAAATCTATGTATATATACAATATATACATATTTTCACACCCCAAACGCAAACAGTTATATATGTATGCGTATATAAATACATAGATAGTATATATCTCAAGATCTGGAAAATCTGACTATATATTAATCAGATATCAGGCAGTTTATCTTAATTTATGAAGTTGCAGTATACATGTCAATCACGTAGATGGCGCACTATGACAAATACTACATATAATGAAGTCTCTGGTCATGTTACTTGCAACATTTCAGTGTTACTAGCAACAGATTTGGGATCTACAAAATAATATTTGTTTGACTAAAGTGACTTTAGACTGGACTATGAGATTGATTGCCTCTTGAACTGGATTTTGTGGTTTACATTAAAAAAATAGAAAACTGTAGATTATTGCTTATCAGTGTACTAATGCAGGGACATGCGCCCAGGGTTGCAGGCGTAGGTCTCAGGACCAGCTGCTTCTCCCATGGGCAGATTTAGGTGGCTTGCTCATGAGTTAGTAGTCCCAAGCATCTTTCTGTGTTAATCCCTGAAGGAAAAACTACAGTTATAGTTTACAAACACACATTAGATCACATGACCATGCATTATTTCCTTATTTCCCTAAACCTTCATCACAAAGCGACCACAACTGTAAAGAAAATGTCACATTTACTACATAACTCAAACAACCTGACAATAATCACCTAAGATAATTGGTACAATAATGATTTGCAGTATTCAAAGTACTTGAACAGGACTTACCTGAGCAGCCATTTCAGAATACAAATCTGAGTAGACATGACAGCCTTGACCCTGAAGCACTTCCTGTAAGTACAATTAACTGTTCAAAACAAGTTTCCCATCCAAAATGAACCACTATAAGTAGGGAAACAAATTGTGGACGAAGGGTGCGAGTTGCCATTGCAGCGGCATTGAAATGCCAGCAATGGCACCATATCTCGCACCCCTTGCGGCCTTCTCTCAGCATGAATTTGCACAGTTTTGTGAGGTTCAAGTATGCTAACCCTCCACCCCACCCACCTAACATTCCCTACCTGCCCTGCAGCCTAACCCTGACCCTCCCCTCCCCAAGCCTAACTCTAACTGTTCCCTCTTAGTGCCTAACCCTCTCTGGAATACTTATGATTGGGATGCTGACAGTCGGGATTCTGGCACCAGCTTTGTGAGTGATGTCGGGATCCCGTTGTCGGCCTTGTGACCAGTGTCGGTATTCCGGCATCAATATTCCGACTACCGGCATCCTGACTGCCAGTACGCTAATGGGATCCGATTTAAACAACCTATTCTGAATGTTTAACTGCTTTATTCACTTACACTGTTACCCAAGCCTTCGGCCTCGTGAGTCATAACTCACACCAAGGCTTGTGTGTATCAGAGCGCAACCACAGACGCAAGAGTGGTTCATTAAAAATGCTTTATTCTGATAATTACATTTCAGAGAATAAAGTGTTTTTCAAAATGATCGGACCTACTCACTTCAACAATTCCATTTGGTTAGTGCAGACAAGATTGATAGAAAGGGAAGGGTCTGATCATATTATGATAGCAAGCCTTATCAGACTATGGGGCCTATGTATGAATAATTGCGGCAATTGCTTTGCTTTCCAGATTTTATCGCATAGGATTCAGAACATAGGGGGTAATTCAAATCTGATCACAGCAGCAAATTTGTTATACCCCTTTCAGACCACCACCTCTGAACATGGGTTATTGGCACATGAACGCGCATAACCCATGTTCATGTGCGGTCTGAAAGGTGCAAGGGTTGAAATACCGGGTCGAGTGACCCACTATTTCAGTCCTGATTGTGAGCAGGGTTAAACACATCTTCAACCTGGCTCACTGTGCGGTGTGAACGGGAGCCGGGTCGATGCAACCCGTTTCCCGTTCACTTTCTGTGTACGGGCAGCGCTTGGAGATCATGTGATTTCCAAGTGCTGCCCCCGCCGCATCACCGCTGACGTCACTAGCCTGGTAATATGCCGGGTTGCGAGGAGCCTGAGGCGGGTCGCACGCTGGGAGCCCCCGTGTCAGGCTCCGGTGTGCGACCCACCTCAGGCAAACTGAAAGGGGTATTAGCAAATGGGCAAAACCATGTAAACTGCAGGGGGGGCAGATATAACAGATTGAACACACCCCACCCAAATCTAACCCTCTGCACATATTATATCTGCGCCCCCTGCAGTGCACATGGTTTTGCCCATTAGCTAACAAATTTGCTGCTGTGATCAGATCTGACTTAGGCCCATAGTCCCCCATCAATAATAATGAGGACTGTGGTCTGAAATGCTGATTGGCCTTTTGCAGGAGATTTCGGTGAAATCTGCATTAAGCTGCTAGTATATATTGAGAATTCTGTACATACAATTATGCAGAATCAGTAGCTTTATGACAAAGGGCTTGATAAATAGGCCACTACAGCATGTGATGTTTACTCTAAAGGGGACCCTTTATAGTATACCATTTTAATTAAGTGGTCTGTTGTCCTAAAAAAGCCTCTTACAGTTTTAGGGATGTTTAGAAAAACCCTGCAGAAAGCAGAATGAATCATCATGTATCGCTGCATTTCAGAGCAATGCATAATATTCTTCTGCTGTAGTTTACCATACTGGGGGTCTTCAGTGAGGGGTTTCTCCTGGTTACCGGCAGCCTAATGCTGCTAGCCAGGGGTTACAGTAAAAAGTGCATGCACAACCAAGTATGCTTTTCCCTACTTTTTCAACTGAATCAGGCTTTCTGAAGTATTGGGACAGCGGTAGGTAATTGCTGGTCAGATAAGTACTGTAGTAGAAGTTGCCAGTTTCACCATGGTTTATCTTTTGGAAAATTTGAAGAAGCAAAAACTCAGAAGAATGGTATTTCTCAGATTCATAAATAGATCCTTAACCTCCAAAAACAGGCTAGAAACTGATGTGCAGATTTTTCAAAGCTTAGCGAGATAATGTGGAAAGAGATAAAGTACCAACCAATTAGCTGCTAACTGCCATTTTTCAAAGACAGGGGGAGATGTACTAAGCCTTAAAAAGTGATACATTTCACGATGATAAATACCAGCCAATCAGCTCCTGTCATGTTACAGGTTGGGTTTAAAAAATGATAGTTAGGAGCTGGTTGTTACTTTGTCACCGTGCAAATTATCACTCTTCAAGGCTTAGTACATCTGGCCCACAGACTGTAACATTGCAGTTAGCAGCTGATTGGTGGGTACTTTATCTCTCTCCACTTTCTCTTTCCATGCTTTGATAAATCTGCCCCTCAGTATGTTGGGTATATTCAATTGAAGTCGAAAACTGCAGTCCGTCGAAAAGACGGCAGTTTTCGACTTTTTAAGGTCGAATCCTGATTCGACCTACTCAATATTTTGCTGAATTTTTCGACAAGTCAATAAATTCGACTTGTCGAAAAGCACGTGGATCGGCGGAATAGCTGCCGATCCACGTGTTGATGTTGAAAACGGGGCCAAATCCGACAGGTTTTGGCCCCCTTTTCGACCATCTCAGTCCGACCTCAAAATGATGTTGGACTGAGATGCGGACCCAGAAGAGGCGAGGGGGGGGGGAGCCGCAGGGAGATGGGGGGACAGCCGGCGGGCATACAGGGAGATCAGCGGTACAGTAGCGCTGCAGCTAGATGTCACTCACCCGCCCAACCTCACGGCAGCTTCCACCCGGCTCCAGCACGCTGCTGGAGCCGGGTGGAAGCTGCTGTGAGGTCGGGTAGCTTAGTGACATCCTGCTGCGCGCTGATCTCCCTGTATGCCCGCCGGCTGTCCCCCCGCGGCTCGCCCCCCCCCCTCTCCTCCTCTGGGTCCCATCTAAATTCGACTTGAAAAAGTCGAATTTTAGATGGGATTGAATAGGGGTTGTCGGATCCATTCCGACAAATACATGTCGGAATGGATCCGACTTTAATTGAATATACCGCTATGTCTTTGTTTATTTTTGTTCTCGTTTGTCTATGGTTGGCTCCCTTCTTAACATGGGATTATTAAAATCACTGAATTAAAAAAGTGTATCTGTGCAATTTAGTAAACTACTAGAGAGGCAATTCATGCTGTCTGTGTACTAGAGCAAAACTGCGTTTCATAGTGTACTGAACAAACACAGGAGCCTGAGTCCACTGAGCTCTGCCACGCAGAAGTACAACAGTTCAGTTCATCTACTGTGACAGATCTGTCACACTTGTTTCTGTACTCCTATTCTCACAAAGCCGTTAATCTTTCTATCGCTGTACGTGGATGTACATCACTATAGCCTTTCTGCTTATTTTTTAACAAATGTCTTTTTTTGGAGTTTAGATTTTGCTGACACTGTAGAAAGTTCCTATATCCTTATTATTAGGCTTTTATATTTGCCACAGACATATATTGTAGGAGTATCAGGTGTGTCAGCTGTTTGGCAGCAGAAGGTTAAGTGAAGTCTGTGTACATATAAATTTCCCTTTTTGTTCTATCTGTTTAATGTTGATTCACAAGACAGAGAGTTGAATGGACACGGTGTGGATTCTAGAATGCTGCGGCAGGTGTTGACATGACTGGCAAGATCTCACGTTGGTCTCCTCACTACACAGCTGCTGCGATACAGTACATTGCTCTGCCTGCACGAGAGATATTATTGTGGAAATGCATTTCCTGTTTAATCCAAATGTGCAGCACTTGAAAGAGATGTGCTAGTTGCTTTTATCATCAGGAGAGGAGGCAGAAAGGTAAGGACGCATACGGGGAGGGAATAGGGGAAAAATAAATCCTGATTTCCTGGGGGATTTGTGCTCGGTGTGTAGGAGCTACTGTTAGTTCTTAGAGAGATACAACAGTTGGAAGCAGTTAGCAGAGATCAATAACAGATGCACACTAAGATGGAATACATTATGTACTATTGCTTATGTGTAACGGGATAGGTTTTCAAGGTGAAATCACTACCATTTTAAGGACACTTGAATCAGATTGCAATGATGACTCCATTGCTGCCTTGAAGGAAATCATGATAAACTATAGAGCAGGTTAAATTAACTTTGCATTTATATCAGTCTCAAATACATCATTGCTATAGTTGTAGGTGACCTATCTCTGGCAGATGAATGGTACCATTGACTTATGCAGGGCTTGAACCGACCATGACCCTTATCCCATTCAAATGTCACGGACAGAAGCTCCATCTGGCTCTAGTTTTCTTTCCAGCCAAGTTTTATAATAAGGCTTAATTGCTGTTCTTGAGTTTTCTTTTTTTTTTTTTTTATAAGTCACTGTGATAAATAAATGCAGGGCTGTTTCTAATACACTTCATTAGATGTATCTGGCACGCCATGGGATGCTACATTTAAAGTTCTGATTACTAAAATGTGTTTTACCATGAATAGTTTAAAAGAAAGTCAGGTTCCATTTGTCTTAGTCTATGCTGGAAATGAGACTAATCAAAACTTCTAACAGACTAATCTGTGGAAAAAGAAAAAGGTAGGTATTAATTATATTTATTACACTTGCTATATTCCAGTATTATCGATTTGCCCCATGCCTCAGCTGGTGGAGCATCTGTTTAATAATTTGTAAACCTATTCTGTTAAATAAGAACAAAATTACAGGTGCCCTATTTCCTCTTTCAAAACTAACTTTATTAAACTATGGAATCTAATAAGACCTTGCACAGTCATAAACAAATTGGTATATTCTTAAAAGTCTTTGGTATAAAGTGGTTTTATTTTATAATACTACAAGTTTTGTTGTTTTGTTTTTTGTTGTTGTTTTTTTTCCTTTGTTGATGTTGTTATTCTGTGGCTCGCTACCTGGAAAAAAGTCTTGAAATTCTGATTTGTATTGTCATAGGAGTACTAAAACATAATTGCAACATTTCCGTTGTATTTTTTTACTGCTGTCGAAGCAGAGCTTCAACTCCCTAAAGGTAATGGCTTCCCCATGGGATGGATGTGTGCTAGCATGTTATTTTTAAGACTAGCCTTCCAAGTTTTTGTTACGATGTCTCATTTTTCAGACAATTTCAAACAATTCTTGCATCCTACTTTCATGCATCCTATTTTAAAAATGTACCTTTAGGTTGTGTTGAGTGTGCAGGTTTTAATTTTTCTTAAAAATTAATGGGAATTTGTCCCTACAGCAGCTAGACCATATGCTAGTTATAACTTGTTTGTAAATGTTGATACAAATAAATTGTGGACGGTAGTCAATAAAGTATTCTGATTTATAAAACCCATGTCATTGAATGTCTTGGGGCTTGCTCACAGCAGCAATTTTCCTGAACTGGTTTTCAACCTTCAGTTAAGTTTAATATGAAGTGACATTACTATCTTTTCAAATACTTTCCTTGAGCATGAAGCTATGGGGAGGGGCCACTTAGGAAAATATTTTCCTGGTATTAATTAGAGATGTGCAGTTCGATTCTCCCAAAATCGGAATCCACCCAAATTTTTTGGCTCTGAACCAAACCAAAACCCAGTTGTGATCTCCCAAGAAGATCTAATCTGAACTGAGTCTCGGTTCGGATCTTCCCGCGGTTCAAATTTCAGATTTTAAATCTGAATTTTTGGTTTATTAGATTGCAAAAAAATTACCCGATTTTAGCTATTTTTATCGATTTCAATCAATGTTTATCGATTATTTTTGTTTTATCACTTTTTAAATGAACCAAAAACTAAATCCGAACCAAAACACGTGACGGTGGTTTTCCCAAAACCAAAACACGATGATGAATTACAAACAATATAAAAAAAACCGGGGGTCCTCACACATCTCTAGTATTAATTAGGAGGACATTTTTTCAATCCCGGGAATCAGGATTGAAAAATGATTAATCCCTGGATACCTGGGATTGGGTTGCTGGTTTTAAAATTAAATTCTTCAGTGTTCCCACACCCACACAACAAATCACTATTCTCTGGACGGGCATGGGTGGAGGCTTTCACTTGCTGTGGGCAGCGAGGTGAGGTCTGGGCAGCGCACGTGACTGGCGTTCAGCTGCGCAGTGTGAACTCTGATATCACGTTACACTGTGTAGTGCACACAGTGGGGCACAGGGGGTGCTGGACAGTGCCTGAACCTGCTGAAGTTGCTCAGCACTGCACGGCATTGAGAAAAAAGGTGCTGGCTAATCCAGAAATCCCTGGGATTGGAAGCTCCAATTCCATGATTCAATTGTGGCCAATTTTAGGCCAAAATCTCAGGATCCCGCCGATCCTTATCCCGGGATTGGCAACCCTAGTATTAATGCAGCTTTAATAGCTTGTACATGCACTCCAGCATAATTAACTAATCACATAACTTTTATGTGTGGTTAAGGCCTGTATTTGCATCACCTGTATAAGACCTTTGTTTAGATCACCAAGTAGCATTATTGACATGGGGTAGAACACCGCTCTCATCACATCTGCACTGGATGTATCTTTAGGCGCGTAGCAGCTGTGTGGTGTAGCTTAGGGCAATAAAATAAAGTAACATACCTGCAGGTATAAAGACATGAGGGAAAAGCACAGTAGAAAACTAGGATAATAAAGCAAGGTGTTTAATAAAATGTGCATGAGGGACTGTACAAGCCAATAAATTAGTCCATTAAAAGTAGAGATGAGCGGGTTCGGTTCCTCGTAAACCGAACCCCCCCGAACTTCACCCATTTTACACGGGTCCGAGGCATACTCGGATTCTCCCGTATGGCTCTGTTAACCCGAGCACGCCCGAACGTCATCATCCCGCTGTCGGATTCTCGCAAGATTCGGATTCTATATAAGCAGCCGCGCGTCGCCGCCATTTTCACTCGTGCATTGGAAATGTTAGGGAGAGGACGTGGCTGGTGTCCTCTCCGTTTATTGTTGAACTTGATTGTGCTTTATTGCTTAATTGTGGGGAGGACTGGGGAGCAGCTGTATAATATAGGAGGAGTACAGTGCAGAGTTTTGCTGATCAGTGACCACCAGTTTTATCCGTTCTCTGCCTGAAAAAAACGCTCCTTAGCTGTGCTCAGTGTGCTGCATATATCTGTGCTCACACTGCTTTATTGTGGGGACTGGGGACCAGCAGTATTATACAGGAGGAGTACAGTGCAGAGTTTTGCTGATGAGTGACCACCAGTTTTATCCGTTCTCTGCCTGAAAAAAACGCTCCTTAGCTGTGCTCAGTGTGCTGCATATATCTGTGCTCACACTGCTTAATTGTGGGGACTGGGGAGCAGCTGTATATATAGCAGGAGTACAGTGCAGAGTTTTGCTGATGAGTGACCACCAGTATACGTTGTCTGCCTGAAAAACACTCCATATCTGTGCTCAGTGTGCTGCTTTATTGTGGGGACTGGGGACCACCAGTATAATATTATATAGGAGGAGTACAGTGCAGAGTTTTGCTGACCAGTGACCACCAGTATACGTTGTCTGCCTGAAAAACACTCCATATCTGTGCTGCATTGTAGACAGTATATAGTAGGAGTACAGTGCATAATTTTGCTGACCACCAATATATAATATATAGGAGTACGGTACAGAAGGCCACTGCTGTACCTACCTCTGTGTCGTCAAGTATACTATCCATCCATACCTGTGGTGCTTTTCAGTTTTGCACAGTTTGCTGACCACCAGTATATAATATATAGCAGTACGGTACAGTAGGCCACTGCTGTACCTACCTCTGTGTCGTCAAGTATACTATCCAACCATACCTGTGGTGCATTTCAGTTTTGCACAGTTTGCTGACTACCAGTATATAATATATATAGCAGTACGGTACAGTAGGCCACTGCTGTACCTACCTCTGTGTCGTCAAGTATACTATCCATCCATACCTGTGGTGCATTTCATTTTTGCACAGTTTGCTGACCACCAGTATATAATATATAGCAGTACGGTACAGTAGGCCACTGCTTTACCTACCTCTGTGTCGTCAAGTATACTATCCATCCATACCTGTGGTGCATTTCAGTTGTGCGCAGTATATATAGTAGTAGGCCATTGCTATTGATACTGGCATATAATTCCACACATTAAAAAAGGGAGAACAAAAATGTGGAGGTTAAAATAGGGAAAGATCAAGATCCACTTCCACCTCGTGCTGAAGCTGCTGCCACTAGTCATGGCCGAGACGATGAAATGCCATCAACGTCGTCTGCCAAGGCCGATGCCCAATGTCATAGTAGAGAGCATATAAAATCCAAAAAACAAAAGTTCAGTAAAATGACCCAAAAATCAAAATTGAAAGCGTCTGATGAGAAGCGTAAACTTGCCAATATGCCATTTACGACACGGAGTGGCAAGGAACGGCTGAGGCCATGGCCTATGTTCATGGCTAGTGGTTCAGATTCACATGAGGATAGAAGCACTCATCCTCTCGCTAGAAAAATGAAAAGACTTAAGCTGGCAAAAGCACAGCAAAGAACTGTGCGTTCTTCTAAATCACAAATCCCCAAGGAGAGTCCAATTGTGTCGGTTGCGATGCCTGACCTTCCCAACACTGGATGGGAAGAGCTTGCGCCTTCCACCATTTGCACGCCCCCTGCAAGTGCTGGAAGGAGCACCCGCAGTCCAGTTCCTGATAGTCAAATTGAAGATGTCACTGTTGAAGTACACCAGGATGAGGATATGGGTGTTGCTGGCGCTGGGGAGGAAATTGACCAGGAGGATTCTGATGGTGAGGTGGTTTGTTTAAGTCAGGCACCCAGGGAGACACATGTTGTCCGTGGGACGAATATGGCCATTGACATGCCTGGTCAAAATACAAAAAAAATCACCTCTTCGGTGTGGAATTATTTTAACACAAATGCGGACAACAGGTGTCAAGCCGTGTGTTGCCTTTGTCAAGCTGTAATAAGTAGGGGTAAGGACGTTAACCACCTAGGAACATCCTCCCTTATACATCACCTGGACCGCATTCATCAGAAGTCAGTGACAAGTTCAAAAACTTTGGATGACAGCGGAAGCAGTCCACTGACCACTAAATCCCTTCCTCTTGTAACCAAGCTCCTGCAAACCACACCACCAACTCCCTCAGTGTTAATTTCCACCTTACACAGGAAAGCCAATAGTCCTGCAGGCCATGTCACTGGCAAGTATGACGAGTCCTCTCCTGCCTGGGATTCCTCCGATGCATCCTTGAGTGTAATGCCTACTGCTGCTGGCGCTGCTGTTGTTGCTGCTGGGAGTCGATCATCATCCCAGAGGGGAAGTCGGAAGACCACTTGTACTACTTCCAGTAAGCAATTGACTATCCAACAGTCCTTTGCGAGGAAGATGAAATATCACAGCAGTCATCCTGCTGCAAAGCGGATAACTCAGGCCTTGGCAGCCTGGGCGGTGAGAAACGTGGTTCCGGTATCCACCGTTAACTCAGAGGCAACTAGAGACTTGATTGAGGTACTGTGTCCCCGGTACCAAATACCATCTAGGTTCCATTTCTCTAGGCAGGCGATACCGAAAATGTACACAGACGTCAGAAAAAGAGTCACCAGTGTCCTAAAAAATGCAGTTGTACCCAATGTCCACTTAACCACGGACATGTGGACAAGTGGAGCAGGGCAGACTCAGGACTATATGACTGTGACAGCCCACTGGGTAGATGTATTGCCTCCCGCAGCAAGAACAGCAGCGGCGGCACCAGTAGCAGCATCTCGCAAACGCCAACTCGTTCCTAGGCAGGCTACGCTTTGTATCACCGCTTTCCAGAAGAGGCACACAGCTGACAACCTCTTACGGAAACTGAGGAACATCATCGCAGAATGGCTTACCCCAATTGGACTCTCCTGTGGATTTGTGACATCGGACAACGCCAGCAATATTGTGCGTGCATTACATCTAGGCAAATTCCAGCACGTCCCATGTTTTGCACATACATTGAATTTGGTGGTGCAGAATTATTTAAAAAACGACAGGGGCGTGCAAGAGATGCTGTCGGTGGCCCGAAGAATTGCGGGCCACTTTCGGCATTCAGCCACCGCGTACCGAAGACTGGAGCACCACCAAACATTCCTGAACCTGCCCTGCCATCATCTGAAGCAAGAGGTGGTAACGAGGTGGAATTCAACCCTCTATATGCTTCAGAGGATGGTGGAGCAGCAAAAGGCCATTCAAGCCTATACATCTGCCCACGATATAGGCAAAGGAGGGGGAATGCACCTGACTCAAGCGCAGTGGAGAATGATTTCAACGTTGTGCAAGGTTCTGCAACCCTTTGAACTTGCCACACGTGAAGTCAGTTCAGACACTGCCAGCCAGAGTCGTCATTCCCCTCATCAGGCTTTTGCAGAAGAAGCTGGAGACATTGAAGGAGGAGCTAAAACAGAGCGATTCCACTAGGCATGTGGGACTTGTGGATGGAGCCCTTAATTCGCTTAACCAGGATTCACGGGTGGTCAATCTGTTGAAATCAGAGCACTACATTTTGGCCACTGTGCTCGATCCTAGATTTAAAACCTACGTTGTATCTCTCTTTCCGGCAGACACAAGTCTGCAGAGGTTCAAAGACCTGCTGGTGAGAAAATTGTCAAGTCAAGCGGAACGTGACCCATCAACATCTGCTCCTTCACATTCTCCCGCAACTGGGGGTGCGAGGAAAAGGCTAAGAATTCCGAGCCCACCCGCTGGCGGTGATGCAGGGCAGTCTGGAGCGAGTGCTGACATCTGGTCCGGACTGAAGGACCTGCCAACGATTACTGACATGTCGTCTACTGTCACTGCATATGATACTCTCAACATTGAAAGAATGGTGGAGGATTATATGAGTGACCACATCCAAGTAGGCACGTCAGACAGTCCGTACGTATACTGGCAGGAAAAAGAGGCAGTTTGGAGGCCCTTGCACAAACTGGCTTTATTCTACCTAAGTTGCTCTCCCTCCAGTGTGTACTCCGAAAGAGTGTTTAGTGCAGCCGCTCACCTTGTCAGCAATCAGCGTACGAGGTTACTTCCAGAAAATGTGGAGAAGATGATGTTCATCAAAATGAATTATAATCAATTCCTCCGTGGAGACATTCACCAGCAGCAATTGCCTCCAGAAAGTACACAGAGACCTGAGATGGTGGATTCCAGTGGGGACGAATTAATAATCTGTGAGGAGGGGGATGTACACAGTGAAAGGGGCGAGGAATCGGAGGATGATGATGAGGTGGACATCTTGCCTCTGTAGAGCCAGTTTGTGCAAGGAGAGATTGATTGCTTCTTTTTTTGGCGGGGGCCCAAACCAACCAGTCATTTCAGTCACAGTCGTGTGGCAGACCCTGTCGCTGAAATGATGGGTTTGTTAAAGTGCGCATGTCCTGTTTATACAACATAAGGGTGGGTGGGAGGGCCCAAGGACAATTCCATCTTGCACCTCTTTATTCTTTCATTTTTCTTTGCATCATGTGCTGTTTGGGGACAATTTTTTTGAAGTGCCATCCTGCCTGACACTGCAGTGCCACTCCTAGATGGGCCAGGTGTTTGTTTCGGCCACGTGGGTCGCTTAGCTTAGTCACACAGCTACCTCATTGCGCCTCTTTTTTTCTTTGCATCATGTGCTGTTTGGGGACAATTTTTTTGAAGTGCCATCCTGTCTGACACTGCAGTGCCACTCCTAGATGGGCCAGGTGTTTGTGTCGGCCACTTGTGTCGCTTAGCTTAGTCACACAGCAACCTTGGTACGCCTCTTTTTTTCTTTGCATCATGTGCTGTTTGGGGACAATTTTTTTGAAGTGCCATCCTGTCTGACACTGCAGTGCCACTCCTAGATGGGCCAGCTGTTTGTGTCGGCCACTTGGGTCGCTTAGCTTAGTCACACAGCTACCTCATTGCGCTTCTTTTTTTCTTTGCATCATGTGCTGTTTGGGGACAATTTTTCTGGATTGCCATCCTGCCTGACACTGCAGTGCCACTCCTAGATGGGCCAGGTGTTTGTGTCGGCCACTTGTGTCGCTTAGCTTAGCCATCCAGCGACCTCGGTGCAAATTTTAGGACTAAAAATAATATTGTGAGGTGTGAGGTGTTCAGAATAGACTGAAAATGAGTGTAAATTATGGTTATTGAGGTTGATAATACTATGGGATCAAAATGACCCCCAAATTCTATGATTTAAGCGGTTTTTGAGAGTCTTTTGTAAAAAAAAACCGAATCCAAAACACACCCGAATCCGACAAAAAAATTTCAGGGAGGTTTTGCCAAAACGCGTCCGAATCCAAAACACGGCCGCGGAACCGAATCCAAAACCAAAACACAAAACCCGAAAAATTTCCGGTGCACATCACTAATTAAAAGGCCCCTTGTCTTATTTACTTTTGGTGGATGTATGTAAGCTAAACGTAAAATATAGGTTAATATAAAGTATTTCAAATAGTCTCTGTGGATGTTACTTTTTCATTCTAATCTCTGTGTAGCATCTTTACAAATGCTTCAATGCATTTTTTTGTCCATTTACACGTGCACTATCACACCACCCCCATAAATTATTTTCCCAGCACTTGGATGACATGAAATGTAAGCAAATGGAACTGGTTACATTCAATCATTTTATGTAAATAATTAAATAGTCTCCATATGGATGAGAACACACTAGTGTTGTTTGCTGTGTCAACTCTGTTATGTTTTCAAGGTTGAATGCATTGCTAATGAAGCATGAGTGACAAAGATCACTATTAAGAAGGCACAATTTATAAATAGGGAGTTTCTTAATCATACAGAATTGGGGCGCACAACATGGGTCTTTCTTGAGTATGAATCCAGCTATACCTCTGTGTTCTCTTTGGAGGTAAACCATTTGCAAAGAAAGTTGGAATAGAACCCTACTACTGGGCTTCCCCCAAAACTATATATATATATATATATATATATATATATATATACTAAATTCTGTTAAATGAGGTTACTGTTATGAATGCCCCAGTAGGGACGGGAGGGGGGGAGAGGGGGGACAACACAATGTGCAGACTTCATATCAGAGGCAGAACTCTGGGAGGCAACGGAGTCATCTGCCGCCGGGCTCCTGCTCTGAAGGGGGGCACCTCTCCTCCCGTTCTGTGACACCATTGAATTAAGTTAATTGATAGCTGTCGCTATCTCTTCAGTGGCCGACTTCCTCACTGGTCCCTGCACCTTACAAATCACACCTTCTTTATTATACTAAATATACACATTTTACAAGTGTCACACCCAGGATTAGAAACCACGATCTATTACACTGTAAGCAGACACCTTACTGATGAAGCTGTTTGCTCCTGTATAGGAATTATGAGAATTCTAACTATATGAAGATACTTCTCTGACAATCACATGTAACTTCATATAGTTAGAATTCTCATGTTTCCTGTACAAAAGCAAATAGCTTTATCAGTAAAGTGTCTGCTGTCAGAGTAACAGGTCATGTTACATGGGTCCTAATCCTGGGTATGACTGCTAAGAAATGTGTGATTTAAAATAAAAGACAATTAAATGTATAATAAATACAGTATATACATTTTTTTCATAACACTCCATAAACACACACACACACACACACACACACACACACACACACACACACACACACACACACACACATACACACATACTGTACATACATATATTTATCTTAATATAGGAAATAGGGGGGCACCAATATTTATCTTGCCTCCGGGCAACTGGGACAAACTTACGCCACTGCTTCATATGGAGCACCTCGTGCTGGTGCTTGCGCAGTGAGTACTCTGGCACAACGCCAGACCCTACTGTGCATATGCATGTCTCTAGGAAAATGACGCTGGCACTATTTCCCCGGTGATTTCTCTCTTATGGTGCACTAGCTCCTAGTGATGCCAAAGCTGAACAGTCATAATACAAAGCTGAGGTCATGGCAGGTGGCTAACAGAACAGTAATAAGGAATTGCAGAGGTCAAGGCAGATACTGTATCTCAAATATCAACAACAGTAAGGGACAGGTAGCAGAGGAAAATAACTATAAACCAGCAGAGGTCAGGACACATGGCAGGCAGACTAGTCAGTCAGACAGGGTCAGCACCGAGCAGGAGACTAGGGAACAACAACAAGCAGACATGTAAACAACATCACCATCAATGGCAATGTGCTAATGACAGTTGAATAAACTCACCTGAAACGAATCCCAGTGAAGTGCTTCTGTCCATCTCTTGCTGCACTAATGAATTGAAAGTTAGCTTTTTTAACACCTGAGAGTATGTCAGAGTAACCAATGCATTCCATAGATAATGCAATGCAGGTATTTGTGTACCAGAATGTGGTAGCTACTCTTGGCTACTTTGCGGTACTGTATGGGGTTGCAGGGGAAATGCATTATTTTTATAGGTGGTTTTTGGAATTGTTGGTTTAGGAGCAAACAAAAAAACTGCAATAATCCTAAAACAGATAACACTATATAGTTAATTTGAATCACATTCTGTACATATGGTGTTGCTTATTCATACATTCTTATCTAGAGAGATTAAGGGCTTGATTTTGAGGTGGAAGAAAAGCAGAAAAGAGCGAATACAGTAACTGCACCTTGGCAAAACCATGTTGCACTGCAGGTGGAACTGATTTAAATGTGCAAAGAAGAAATATAAATTGCAGTGGAAAAAATAAAGCTGTCCAGCATTTGTGGGCTACATGCAAAAGCAGCCAGTATTTATCCTGCGTGAAGAAAAAAACCTATATTTGCACATTTTGCATTACGATATGGTTTGTTTAGGTGCACAGTTACTATACTTGATCTTTTTTTCTTTACTCCCACCTCAGAATCAGCCTCTAATACCACTTTCAGACAGAAAACACCCCCTTTCACACATACAAGCAAATTACCGGGTCGAGAATTTCGACCTGGCAATTTGCGGATCAAGACGGGTAATTTGTCTGTGTGAAAGGGTCAACCCGAGTCAAAATTCCCGGGTTAACACTTTCACACAGAAATGGGACCCGTGTTTTTCATGAAATTACCAAGTAGAACTGCTTCACCTGGTAATTTCAGTTTCTGTCTGAAAGGCATGTAATAGTGTATTTTTGTGTGAATTGTGTTTGTAACATAGTATCTAAGGTTGAAAAAAGACAATTGTCCATCGGGTTCAACCTATTTGTGGTCTCCTATGCACGATTATTTTGTATAAAATTTTGACTGAAGTTGCTGACTGCCGTTCCGATTAACCCCTCTTTTTTATAATAACCATAGTGCGTGACTATGCCCTGTAACCCTGGATATCCTTATCCATAAGGAATTTATCTAACCCATTCTTAAAGGTGTTGACTGAGTTGGCCGTTACAACTCCCTCAGGTAGGGAATTCCAAACACGTATCGTCCTTACCGTAAAAAAGCCTTTACGCCGTATTGTGTGGAATCTCCTCTCCTCTAACCTGAGCGAGTGTCCACGAGTTCTCTGTGTTGATCTAACCAAAAACAGGTCCTGTGCAAGATCGGTATATTGTCCCCTTATATATTTGTAAATGTTGATCATGTCCCCTCTTAATCTCCTCTTTTCCAGTGTAAACATGCCTAGTCTTGCAAGCCTTTCCTCATATTCCAGCGTCTCCATACCCTTAATTAGTTTGGTCGCCCGCCTTTGAACCTTTTCTAGCTCCAGGATATCCTTTTTGTAGTAAGGTGCCCAGAATTGTACACAGCATTCAAGGTGTGGCCTCACAAGTGATTTATATAACGGGAGTATAATACTCTCATCCCTAGCATCAATTCCCCATTTTATGCATGCTAATATCTTATTAGCCTTCTTTGCTGCAGTCCTACTTTGGGTACTACTGCTTAGTTTGCTATCTATGAGGACACCTAAGTCCTTTTCCAGTACAGAATCCCCTAATTTCTCTAACGTCCTAGTGGATGCTGGGGACTCCGTAAGGACCATGGGGAATAGATGGGCTCCGCAGGAGACTGGGCACTCTAAGAAAGATTTAGTACTACTGGTGTGCACTGGCTCCTCCCTCTATGCCCCTCCTCCAGACCTCAGTTAGAATCTGTGCCCGGACAGAGCTGGGTGCATTTTAGTGAGCTCTCCTGAGCTTGCTAATAAGAAAGTATTTTAGTTAGGTTTTTTTATTTTCAGAGAGATCTGCTGGCAACAGACTCTCTGCTACGTGGGACTGAGGGGAGAGAAGCAAAGCTACTAACTGCGGCTAGGTTGCGCTTCTTAGGCTACTGGAAACCATTAGCTCCAGAGGGATCGAACACAGGAACCTAACCTTGGTCGTCCGTTCCCGGAGCCGCGCCGCCGTCCCCCTCACAGAGCCAGAAGACAGAAGCCGGCGGGTTGAAGCAAGAAGACGTCAAAATCGGCGGCAGAAGACTCCTGTCTTCATATGAGGTAGCGCACAGCACTGCAGCTGTGCGCCATTGCGCCCACACTAACCCACACACTCCGGTCACTGTAGGGTGCAGGGCGCAGGGGGGGGGCGCCCTGGGCAGCAATTGATTACCTCCTGGCAAAAAAGCAGCATATATACAGCTAGGCACTGTATTATACATGAGCCCCCGCCATTAATTTTACACAAAATCGCGGGACAGAAGCCCGCCGCTGAGGGGGCGGGGCCTTCTTCCTCAGTACTCACCAGCGCCATTTTCTCTCCACAGCTCCGCTGAGAGGAAGCTTCCCAGGCTCTCCCCTGCAGACTCACGGTAGAAAGAGGGTAAAAAGAGAGGGGGGGGGCACATAAATTAGCGCATTAATCATATATACAGCAGCTACTGGGTAAACACTAAGTTACTGTGTGATTCCTGGGTCATATAGCACTGGGGTGTGTGCTGGCATACTCTCTCTCTGTCTCTCCAAAAGGCCTTGTGGGGGTCCTGTCCTCATATAGTGCATCCCCTGTGTGTGTGGTGTGTCGGTACGCGTGTGTCGACATGTTTGACGAGGAGGGCTATGTGGAGGCAGAGCAAGTGCAGATGAATGACGTGTCTCCACCGACGGCGCCGACACCTGATTGGATGGATATGTGGAAGGTGTTAAATGATAATGTAAACTCCTTGCATAAAAGGTTGGATAAAGCTGATGCCTTGGGACAGTCGGGGACTCAGCCCATGCCTGATCCTACAGCGCAGAGGCCGTCAGGGTCTTAGAAGTGCCCACTATCTAAAATTGTTGACACGGATTCTGACTCCAGTGTCGATGACGATGATGCAAAATTGCAGCCTAAAATGGCTAAAGCCAACCGCTACATGATTATAGCAATGAAGGATGTATTGCACACAGGGCCGGCTCCAGGCCTACTAGCACCCTGTGCGAGAAAATGTAAAAGCACCCCCTCCCATGCGCTCCTGGAAAAGTGGGTGTGGCCTCTGAAAAGTGGGCGGGGCCTCACAACTTCATATTATCACACTATAAATAAATAAATATATTTTCACACCCCCTCTACGCACACAATTAGCAGCATTACACATAACAGCTACAGTAGTGTTCCTTACACACAATGTCTCCAGTATAGTGCCAGCTACACATAATGTCTACAGTAGTGCAGTGCCAGATAGACATGACATGCCCCGCAGCAGTGCCAGCTACATATGACATGCCCCCAGCAGTGCCAGCTACACGACATGCCCCCCAGCAGTGCCAGATAGATATGATATACCCCCCAGCAGTGCCAGATAGACAGGACATGCCCTGCTGCAGTGCCAGCTACACATGATATGCCCCCCAGCAGTGCCAGCTACACATGATAGTGTTCACTCTAGGATTTTTTTAGGGCAGGGGTGCTGATCACGGGGAGGGCACATTTTGCATTTGAGAGCGCACATATTTAAGTTAGAGGGGAAAAATTATGTACATACTGTAATGCTTGTTGCCCCGTTCAAATTCATGGACCTTGCGCGCTGAAGGCGCGCATCAAAAATTTAGGGGCGTTGCTTCGTGGGGAAGGGGCGCGGCCACATAATAGTGGCAATTCGCATTACACCACACAGTAGTGCAGCTAATACACATTGCACCAGGTAGAACCTTCTATACACACTGCGACAGGTAGAGCACGTTAAGACACTTTGTGCCAGGCAGAGCACGTTAGACACTTTGCGCCAGGCAGAGCACGTTAGACACTTTGCGCCAGGTATTGCACTGAGACATGGGAACACTACATGATATGCTCCCCAGCCGTGCCAGCTAGACACGACATGCCCCCCAGCCGTGCCAGATGCACATGACATGCCCCCCAGCAGTGCCAAATGCACATGACATGCCCCCCAGCAGTGCCAAATGCACATGACATGCCGCCCCAGCAGTGCGAGAAACATAATTGCCCCCACAGTGCCAGATACATAAATGCCCCCCACAGTGCCAGATATATAAATGCCCCCCACAGTTCCAGATACATAAATGCCCCCCCACAGTGCCAGATACATAAATGCCCCCCACAGTGCCAGATACATAAATACCCCCCACAGTGCCAGATATATAAATGCCCCCCACAGTGCCAGATATGCCCCCACAGTCCCAGATAGATAAATGACCCCACAGTGCCAGATATATTAATGCCCCCTCACAGTGCCAGATAAATGCCGCCACAGTGCAAGATACATCAATGCCCCCCCTCAGTGCCAGATATGCCCCCACAGACCCAGATAGATACATGACCCCACAGTGCCAGATACATTAATGCCCCCTCACAGTGCACAGATAAATGCCCCCACAGTGCCAGATAAATGCCCCCCCACAGTGCCAGATACATTAATGCCCCCCCACAGTGCCAGATAAATGAATGCCCCCCACAGTGCCAGATAAATGTCCCCCACAGTGCCAGATACATTAATGCCCCCCCAGTGCTAGATATGCCCCCACGGTCCCAGATAGATACATGACCCCACAGTGCCAGAAATGCCCCCACAGTGCCAGATACATTAATGCCCCCTCACAGTGCACAGATAAATGCCCCCACAGTGCCAGATAAATGTCCCCCACAGTGCCAGATACATTAATGCCCCCCCCAGTGCCAGATATGCCCCCACAGTCCCAGAGAGATACATGACCCCACAGTGCCAGAAATGCCCCCACAGTGCCAGATACATTAATGCCCCCTCACAGTGCACAGATAAATGCCCCCACAGTGCCAGATAAATGCCCCCCACACACAGTGCCAGATAAATGCCCCCCACAGTGCCACATATGCCCCCAGGCCCCCCAGTACCTGCTGTGCCGAGGGAGGGGGAGTGCTGCTGTGCGCGCCGCTGTCTGACACAGAACTGTGCGCGCTGTGCGGCACCGGTGTCTGACATCAGATGCCGGCGCCGCATGGCGCACACAGCGCACACAGCCGGAGGACAGCAGGGGAGATCAGGGCCGGCTCCAGGCTCCGACATGGCGGCGCCAGCGCGCGGCACCCTTTAAGAGTGGCGCCCTGCGCGGCCGCTCGAGTCGAACATGCCTCGAGCCGGCCCTGATTGCACATATCAGAGGTAAACCCTGTCCCTGACAAGAGGGTTTATATGTATGGGGAGAAAAAGCAAGAGGTGACTTTTCCCCCTTCACATGAGTTAAATGAGTTATGTGAAAAAGCGTGGGATTCCCCCGATAGGAAAGTGCTGATTTCCAAAAGGTTACTTATGGCGTACCCTTTCCCGCCAACGGACAGGATGCGCTGGGAATCCTCCCCTAGAGTAGATAAAGCTCTGACACGCTTATCTAAGAAGGTGGCCCTGCCGTCACAGGATACGGCCTCCCTAAAGGATCCTGCCGATAGGAAGCAGGGAAGTATCCTGAAGTCTGTTTATACACATTCAGGTACTCTACTGAGGCCGGCGATTGCGTCGGCCTGGATGTGTAGTGCTGTAGCAGCATGGACAGTTAATCTGTCTGAGGAACTGGATACCTTAGACAAGGATACCATTTTTTTTTTTAATTCAATTCTTTTTTATTGATTTTCAGTTTTTACTTAAACAAAAACACAAAGAAAAAAAAACAGCGCAACGAACTCACATCAGAACCCCACCCTGGGAATACGCAGATTCCCATGTCGAGTAGGGACCAATTATCATACTTATCATAGTAAACCGGTGCAGGCTCAACCTTCGAATCGTAAATTATAAGTTAGAATCAATATCACATGGTAGCATATAACTTGTATAACAATGTGCCGTGCATAATCCTCTGCGGCCACACTTCTTAAATATTGAGCTAAACGCAGAGCTACAGCACTGACACTGGAGCGGGAGTGGCTGACCGCGAGCGCCAGGGGACAACGCAAACAACAAGAGGCAGTTCACCCGATATAGAATTAAGGTACCCACCCACTCTAACCCCCGTTGTATGTCTAGATGTTCCGGGTCCTAGAGAGCGGGGACTCAAGCCAGCGACCCCACAGGTCCTGATATTTATTCTCCGCTTTTCTAGCTAAGTATACATATTTCTCATGAGAGACTGTAGCATTTACAAGTGAGACCCAGGACCGTAATGTGGGCGCATCCCTGGCTAGCCAAAGCCTAGCGATGCACACCTTGGCCAGGCCACACAGATTAATTACATAACGTCTGGCAGGGGGGTCCAGGGCATCCTCCTCCACAGCAGATAGCACACATGTCATCGGGGAGCATATAGACGAGGGAATACCTGTTGACACCAGGGCGTCATTAACACCCGACCAGAATACGGCTACCTTAGGACACAGCCAAATAATGTGCCAAAAGTCCGCATCCAGAGTTTCGCACTTAGGACACCTGGAGGAGTGGGTACCCCCTATATGTCGCAACCGCACTGGTGTCATATATACTCTGTGTATTATAAACAGTTGAATTTGTTGATATCTAGTGGTTGTAGTGGATAATCGTGGAGAGCATAAAGCACCCTCCCATATCTCATCAGAGATGGCGCCCAAGTCAGATTCCCACCTGCTCCTGAGAAGGGACAACGGGTCAGAATAGTGAGGTCGAAGCATACTTGCATAAATGTTGGACACCAGATGTCCGCTTCCCAGGGACTGCAGGAGAGACTTGACCGGGGAGTCGGCAATCGTCGGAGGAGCTTCGGGAAATTGTGCGTTAAGTGCATGTCTCAACTGCAGGTATCGGTAGAAATGTGAAGAGGGTATACTGTAATCCCGCTGAAGCTGCAGGAAGGACCTCAGTATACCATCGCTATATAAGTGTCCCAGGGACGTCACTCCCCACCTCCCCCACACCGTCCCAGTCCGCAGCGAAGCCAGTTCTGGGAAGCCAAGGGCATTGTCCAGAGGAGTATCCGGGTCAATACCCTGGCCCAATAGGATAACATGTACCTGTTTCCATATGAGGACGGCCTGTCTAATTATAAGGATCTTGGACAAGTTAGGGTTCCCACAAAGAAGCATCTGTAATGGAGAGCCGTCAGGGTAGACCCGGAAAAGCATTTGGGAGTGTATAGTGAGAGCATCCGGGGCATTCACCCACTCCCATATATGTGCCAACTGCGCGGCATAATAGTAAAATCGAAAGATAGGGAGAGCTAAGCCTCCCAGCACCTTCGGCCTGGACAGAACGTCAAGTCTCAACCGCGCTCTCCTGCTGGCCCATATCAAAGAAGAGAGCAAACTGTCAATCTGTCGAAATATTTTCAAGTTAATATATATAGACGACTGCTTGAGGACATAAAGGAGTTTAGGCAAGTATACCATTTTTACCAAGTTGACCCTGCCGGTAACAGTCAGGGGCAGAGACCCCCAAACCCTGACCCTCGAGCGTAGATAACCCATCAGCGGCATGATATTAAGGGAAACATAGGTACAAGGGTCATTCGATACCCATATACCCAGGTATTTGAAAGAATCTACCCATTTAAGGGGGGTTTGAATCATGGGGGCTTCCGAGACTGGGCCGCAAAGTGGAGTAATGGTGGATTTGTCCCAGTTAATTTTGAGCCCGGAGAAACGTCCATAGTCAGTTATTAAGTCAAGGAGTTTAGGTAAGGAGGAGACTGAATCGTCCACAAAGAGCAACAGGTCATCAGCGTATAACGCTATCCTGTCTTCTTTTGCGCCGACCCTAATACCCACAAAATCCTGAGAAGCCCTAATCAAACATGCCAGTGGCTCAATAGCAATGGCAAACAGAGTCGGAGACAAAGGGCAGCCCTGCCTCGTTCCCCTGGTTAGGGGGAAGGAGTCCGAAACAAACCCGTTCACAGAGACTCTGGCCATGGGCTGAAAGTATAACAATTTAACATAATTGATAAAGTTGGGGCCCACCCCAAACCTACTCATAGCCTCCCAGAGGAAGGCCCACTCCACTGAGTCAAAGGCCTTTGCGGCATCTAAGGAGGCTATAACGGCAGAGCAGTCCTCCTCCTGAGAAACCTGAAAATGAGCAAACAGGCGCCTCAAATTCACAGCAGTGGACTTGCCAGGCATAAAGCCCGTTTGGTCAGGGTGAATAATTTGGGAGATAACCTGGCCGAGTCTGGAAGCTAAAACCTTGGCCAGGATTTTAATATCCGTGGGCAACAGGGAAATAGGACTGTAGGATTCAACCTTCCTGGGGTCCTTATCTGGCTTGGGAATTACTATAATCAAAGCCTCCGCCATAGACGGGGGAAGCACATTTTGGGCAAAAATTGCATTGAACAACTCAAGCAACTGAGGGGCAAAGAATTTTGTATATTTCTTATACAGCTCTGACGGGATGCCATCAAGGCCAGGGGCCTTACCATCGGGGGAGGCAGAGATCACAGTCTCAATCTCCTCCATCGACAAAGGAGCGTCTAGAAGGGCCCTGGCCTCACTGGAGATACGGGGCAAGTGGACTCCATCCAAGTAGAACAGGTCAACCCAGAACTATATAGTGCCTGATAGTATGAGACAAATTCCGCCACGATCTGGGGGGTGCGGTCCAGCATAGACCCAGCTGAATCTAAAATCTCCACTACAGTATGAGAGGAACGATCACCCCTTGCAAGATTGGCCAAATAAGAACCTGGTCTATCCCCAGTAGCATACTGGACATGCGAGGAGAAGAGAAGTCTGTGCTGGGTTTTCCCCCACAGGTAATCATTCCATTCACCCTGCGCATGAAGCCACATCAACTTAGAGGCATCCAAGCCATCCCGCACATATGTCAACTCTGAAGCAACCACCCGGGCCTCCAATTCAGACTCATGTTTCTTAAAGGAGGATTTAAGACTCCCCACCCGCTTAATCAATGTTCCTCTCAAGAAAGCCTTGAAAGTGTCCCATAACAGAGACACATCCATGGTGTCATCATGCATAACGAAGAATTCTAACCAGCTAGCCTCCAAATCAGATCCTTCGCCCATATGCGTCAACCAGAAGGGATTCAATTTCCACACTGCCTGGCCTCGCTGGCAGTTTAAGTCAATATGTAACGATATTGGGGAGTGATCAGAGATACCCCTAGTCTCATATTTAACATTTTGAACTTTGGGCAAAAGCTCCCGGGACAGAAGAGCCAAATCTATCCTAGAGAAAGAAGAGTGAGAGCGTGAAAAACATGAGTATTGCCTCAAATCAGGATTCTTCAATCTCCAGGGGTCGATCAGACCCAACTCCGACACAGTGTCTGCAAATGGGGAATGCCCGGGCCGTGGGTTGGAGGACGCCCCGGACAACCTATCCAAGTCGCGATTTAAAACGTTGTTGAAGTCCCCCATACAGATTACGGCTACGTCAGGAGAGGCAGCCATAAAGGCAGATGCCTTTTTAAGGACGTCATGCGAGTATGGAGGGGGTACATACACAGCCAACAATAACAGGGGGACGGAGTTAATTCTGCACTTGAGAAATACATATCTACCCCATTGATCTGTTTGCACAGAATCAAGCGCAAAGGGAACAGATTTCCTAATTAGGACAGACACTCCCCGGGACGCTGCAGTATGCATAGAATGGTAAGGCCAGCCCACCCATGGTTTTTTAAGGGACATAATCTTAGTACCCAGTAAGTGGGTTTCCATCAGGCAGGTTATATCCGAAGCATAATGCTTAATCTGTCGAAGGATCAAGGAGCGCTTAATCTTGTCATTGATCCCCCGCACGTTCCACGACAGAAATTTAACCAACGCCATAGCAGGGCATCGTTGTAATATTGCAAAGCACCCGCGGCCAGCCACCGCCAGTGAACATCAAAGAAAATAAGCCTGCAGTTAGTTGCAACTTTGACACAGCGGGAAAAAACACATCGCACAGCAAAAAATTTAAACTTATCAATACTAACAGTCCAAAATAACCCCCACCCCCACCCCGTATACCACCTAAAACTAGCAGCATACCTGGTTCCCCAACAACGAAACACCCTAATTACTAACAATCCCAACTAAGGCAGAGAGCACCGTAACATACTCCGCCAACACCAACTAGGGTTAAATTCCTATATCCACTAAGGGGGCCAAGAATATAATGACCTTGAGACAGGAGAGTCCCCCAGCCAAGCTTAAAACAAAACCGATCCCCCCCCCCCAGACCAGCACCCCCACAAAATAATCGCTTACCCCGTAAAAACTGTATGGCGGAGAGAACACCGACAGCATAAAGCCCAAGAGCAACATAGAGGCAGCATCAAACAACGCCCATCTCCACAGAGCCACCCCCTCCCAATGAAGGCCCATAAGGGCCACAGAAAGCCCCTACGTGAACAACATAGCAGCACAATGCAAACAGTAGCGTATTTGACTAGCTGAGAAATCACATATATAAGTGCAATCAGCGGCTACCGCTCCCTGAGTCGGAATGAGTCTATCCAGCCAGAATATCAACTCGCAGGGAATCATAAAAAGAAACCATAACCACTAACAACTATACATCCCTCCCAAGACAATGTAACAATAACATAGCAGACATGAAAAACAGTATGTTTGCAAGTAGAGAAATCAAATGCAAAAGTTCAATCAGCGGCTAACGCCCGCCGTGCCGGAAAGCGTCCGTCCAGCCACACTGATGCTTCACGAGGGGTCATGAAGAATTTTGTTTCACCATCCGAGACCACTCGCAGTTTAGACGGAAAGAGCATGGCATAGGGGATATTCAGTTCCCGCAGCCTGCGTTTCACAGGGACAAACTGAGCTCTATCCTTCTGAACGTCGACAGCAAAATCCGGAAAAACTGATACTGGGGAACCGTTCCACTTAAGGGGACCCTTGATGCGGGCCAGTCTCAGAATCACATCTCTATCCCGATAATGAAGGAGTTTGGCGATAAACATACGGGGAGGAGCCCCCGGAGGTAACTGGCGCATCGGGACCCTATGGGCGCGTTCTACCGCGAAGTGTGAGGTGAACTCCTCCGCTCCAAACGTATCCAACAGCCAGCGTTCAAGAAATTTTTCAGGGGAGGCACCCTCTTCTTTCTCCGGGAGCCCAACGAAACGGACATTATTTCGCCGCAGTCTCCCCTCCATATCAGTCATCTTTTTATGCACTTCCGTCATCTGTGACTCCAAAGCAGAAGTGCGTCGACCGAGAGGCGTAACAGTGTCTTCCAGTGTGGAGGTGCGCGTCTCAACCTCACCGACCCTCTCTCGCACCCGCTGAAGGTCTTGGTGTATAATGGATAAGTCCGCCTGGACCTGACCAATCCTGTCGGCCAAGCGGGCTTCACTGGCCGTGACCGCATCCAGCACCTTTTGCAAAGCAGCATCGGTGGCCTCCACAGATGAGGAGCTAGCCGACGGAGAAGGCGGTGCCGAGGTCGACCGCACCTCCCCCCCCTTTTGGGACCTTGTCGGCGGATTTCTGGCATACTTCTCTAGCTTCGCCGCAGCCGCAGCAGACTGCTGCGGTTTGACCATTATAGCCGAGCGGACGGCAGGGAGCAAGACGTATATTAAATAGTATATCAGGAACTGTCCAGGGACGGCCAATAAGTAACTTGATGTAGTATATCAGAATTGTCCAGTCGCTGCCTGCGGGTAAGTATAGTATATCAAAACTGTCCAGTGACCGTGTATATTATTAAAAGAGTCAGCCTCGGTCAGCACAGAATGAATGAATGCAGCAGGATGTTAAAGTGTGGTTCCCCTCCCCCTCAGCATATGGGGCACATGCAGCATAAAGCTGGTTCCAATCAGGTGAAAATTAAATGTGTGCAGTGCTGCTGAGATTGGGCAACATCATCATTAGAGCCCTCCAAGGGTTAATAGCACAGTCAAAGAGCCCAGCAGGGTAGCAGCAGCGTGGGGAGAGCACAGGCACTTGTAGACTCCAGCCCCACCACACACTTCCCCCTCTGCAGAGCAGAGCACAGAGCGATCGTGCAGGAGCTGGGGCCGCCGGAGCGAGCAGGGAGAGCGGCAGCGGGTCACGTGATGGCTCTGCGGCCGGGGATCCTCCGCAGACCTCCAGAGCAGAAACAGTAGCGAGGTGCCGCAGGAGAGAGAGACGCCCGCCACAGCGTCCTTAGCGACGGCAGAGGGGAAGCCGCGGACTCGATGTGAGTCGCGCTCAAGACGGGAGCCACGTGTAGATCTCAGTGCGGGCAGCAGGATGGCGGCGTCTCGCGTGCTCCAGCAGGTCCGGACCCCCGTTCACCAGAAACTCCGTGCTGCAGCAGGTATCGGGCTGACGGGTCCCAGCGCGGCACAGGGGTATTCCCACACCTTAGTGCATGTATTGGGGTGGATCACAGGCCCAGGGGGGGACACAGGATGGTAGTACAGGAGTTTATAGCTGGAGAGACACACAACCTGTGTGCTACTCCATGTCCGCCGAAGCCACGCCCCCGACAAGGATACCATTTTACTGACCCTGGGGCATATAAAAGACGCTGTCCTATATATGAGGGATGCCCAGAGGGACATTTGCCTACTGGGCTCTAGAATAAATACAATGTCAATTTCTGCCAGAAGGGTCCTGTGGACTCGGCAATGGACAGGTGATGCCGACTCCAAAAAGCACATGGAGGTTTTACCTTACAAGGGTGAGGAATTGTTTGGGGACGGTCTCTCGGACCTAGTTTCCACAGCTACGGCTGGGAAGTCAAATTTTTTGCCATATATTCCCTCACAGCCTAAGAAAGCACCGTATTACCAAATGCAGTCCTTTCGATCACAAAGAAGCAAGAAAGTCAGAGGTGCATCCTTTCTTGCCAGAGGCAGGGGTAGAGGAAAGAAGCTGCACCATACAGCTAGTTCCCAGGAACAGAAGTCCTCCCCGGCTTCCACTAAATCCACCGCATGACGCCGGGGCTCTACAGGTGGAGCCAGGAGCGGTGGGGGCGCGTCTCCGAAATTTCAGCCACCAGTGGGTTTGCTCACAGGTGGATCCCTGGGCTATACAGATTGTGTCTCAGGGATACAAGCTGGAATTCGAAGTGATGCCCCCTCAACGTTACCTCAAATCGGCCCTGCCAGCTTCCCCCATGGAAAGGGAAGTAGTGTTAGCGGCAATTCACAAGTTATATCTCCAGCAGGTGGTGGTAAAGGTTCCCCTCCTTCAACAAGGAAAGGGATACTATTCCACAATGTTTGTGGTACCGAAACCGGACGGTTTGGTCAGACCCATATTGAATTTAAAGTCCCTGAACATTTATCTGAAAAGATTCAAGTTCAAAATGGAATCCTCAGAGCGGTCATTGCAAGCCTGGAAGAGGGGGAGTTTATGGTGTCTCTGGACATCAAGGATGCTTACTTGCATGTCCCCATTTATCCACCTCATCAGGAGTACCTCAGATTTGTGGTACAGGACTGTTATTACCAATTCCAGACGTTGCCGTTTGGGCTCTCCACGGCACCGAGAATATTTACCAAGGTAATGGCAGAAATGATGGTGATCCTGAGAAAGCAAGGAGTCACAGTTATCCCATACTTGGACGATCTCCTCATAAAGGCGAGGTCCAGAGAGCAGTTGCTGATCAGCGTAGCACACTCTCAGGAAGTGTTGCAGCAGCATGGCTGGATTCTGAATATCCCAAAGTCGCAGCTGATTCCTACGACGCGTCTGCCCTTTCTGGGCATGATTCTGGACACAGACCAGAAGAAGGTGTTTCTTCCGGCGGAGAAGGCTCAGGAGCTCGTGACTCTAGTCAGAGACCTCTTAAAACCGAAACAGGTGTCGGTGCATCACTGCACGCGAGTCCTGGGAAAGATGGTGGCATCGTACGAAGCCATTCCCTTCGGCAGGTTCCATGCGAGGATCTTTCAATGGAATCTGTTGGACAAGTGGTCCGGATCGCATCTTCAGATGCATCGGCTGATCACCCTGTCCCCGAGGGCCAGGGTGTCTCTTCTGTGGTGGCTGCAGAGTGCTCACCTTCTCGAGGGCCGCAGGTTCGGCATACAGGACTGGGTCCTGGTGACCACGGATGCGAGCCTCCGAGGATGGGGGGCAGTCACTCAGGGAAGAAACTTCCAAGGGTTGTGGTCAAGTCAGGAGGCTTGTCTGCACATAAATATCCTGGAACTAAGGGCCATATACAACGCCCTGAGTCAAGCGGAGCCTCTGCTTCGCAACCAACCGGTGCTGATTCAGTCAGACAACATCACCGCAGTGGCTCATGTAAACCGCCAGGGCGGCACAAGAAGCAGAGTGGCGATGGCGTAAGCCACCAGGATTCTTCGTTGGGCGGAGAATCACGTGCAAGCACTGTCAGCAGTGTTCATTCCGGGAGTGGACAACTGGGAAGCAGACTTCCTCAGCAGGCACGACCTCCACCCGGGAGTGTGGGGACTTCATCACGAAGTCTTCACTCAGATTACAAATCGATGGGAACTGCCACAGGTGGACATGATGGCATCCCGTCTCAACAAAAAGCTACAAAGGTATTGCGCCAGGTCAAGAGACCCTCAGGCGATAGCTGTGGATGCACTAGTAACACCGTGGGTGTTCCAGTCGGTCTATGTGTTTCCTCCTCTTCCTCTCATACCCAAGGTGCTGAGAATCGTAAGAAAAAGAGGAGTGAGAACAATACTCATTGTTCCGGATTGGCCAATAAGGACTTGGTACCTGGAACTGCAAGAAATGCTCACAGAGGACCCATGGCCTCTGCCTCTCAGACAGGACCTGTTGCAACAGGGGCCCTGTCTGTTCCAAGACTTACCGCGGCTGCGTTTGACGGCATGGCGGTTGAACGCAGGATCCTAGCAGGAAAAAGGCATTCCGGATGAAGTTATTCCTACGCTGATAAAGGCTAGGAAGGACGTGACAGCAAAACACTATCACCGTATATTGCGAAAATATGTTGCCTGGTGTGAGGCCAGGAAGGCCCCTACAGAGGAATTTCAGCTGGGCCGGTTCCTGCACTTCCTACAGTCTGGAGTGACTATGGGCTTGAAGTTGGGGCCCATAAAGGTCCAGATTTCGGCCCTATCCATTTTCTTTCAAAAGGAACTGGCTTCTCTTCCTGAAGTTCAGACGTTTGTTAAGGGAGTGCTGCATATTTAGCCCCCTTTTGTGCCACCAGTGGCACCTTGGGATCTCAACGTGGTGTTGGGTTTCCTGAAATCCCACTGGTTTGAGCCACTTAAGACCGTGGAGCTAAAGTATCTCACGTGGAAGGTGGTCATGCTATTGGCCTTAGCTTCAGCTAGGCGTGTGTCAGAATTGGCGGCTTTGTCATGTAAAAGCTCCTATCTGGTTTTCCATATGGACAGGGCAGAATTACGGACTCGTCCGCAATTTCTGCCGAAGGTGGTGTCATCTTTTCATTTGAACCAACCTATTGTGGTGCCTGCGGCTACTCGTGACTTGGAGGATTCCAAGTTGCTGGATGTAGTCAGGGCTTTGAAGATCTATGTAGCCAGGACGGCTGGAGTCAGGAAAACTGACTCGCTGTTTATCCTGTATGCATCCAACAAGTTGGGTGCTCCTGCTTCAAAGCAAACCATTGCTCGCTGGATCTGTAACACGATTCAGCAGGCTCATTCTGCGGCTGGATTGCCGCATCCAAAATCAGTGAAAGCCCATTCCACAAGGAAAGTGGGCTCTTCTTGGGCGGCTGCCCGAGGGGTCTCGGCATTACAGCTTTGCCGAGCAGCTACTTGGTCGGGTTCAAACACATTTGCTAAGTTCTACAAGTTTGATACCCTGGCTGAGGAGGACCTTGTGTTTGCCCATTCGGTGCTGCAGAGTCATCCGCACTCTCCCGCCCATTTGGGAGCTTTGGTATAATCCCCATGGTCCTTACGGAGTCCCCAGCATTCACTAGGATGTTAGAGAAAATAAGATTTTACTCACCGGTAAATCTATTTCTCGTAGTCCGTAGTGGATGCTGGGCGCCCGTCCCAAGTGCGGACTTTCTGCAATACGTGTATATAGTTATTGCTTAATAAAGGGTTATGTTATGTTGACATCCATTGTTTGATGCTCTGTTGTTGTTCATACTGTTGACTGGGTAAGTTTATCACAAGTTATACGGTGTGATTGGTGTGGCTGGTATGAGTCTTACCCTGGATTCCAAAATCCTTTCCTTGTAATGTCAGCTCTTCCGGGCACAGTTTCCTTAACTAAGGTCTGGAGGAGGGGCATAGAGGGAGGAGCCAGTGCACACCAGTAGTACTAAATCTTTCTTAGAGTGCCCAGTCTCCTGCGGAGCCCGTCTATTCCCCATGGTCCTTAAGGAGTCCCCAGCATCCACTACGGACAACGAGAAATAGATTTACCGGTGAGTAAAATCTTATTTTTACCCCATTTAGTAGGTAGGTGTTATTTTTGTTCTTGTTACCACAGTGCATTACCTTACACTTGTCTGTATTGAAGCGCATTCTCCATTTCGCTGCCCAAGCTTCTAATTTAACTAAGTTATTCTGAAGCGACTCAGCATCCCCCTCCGCATTTATAACTTTACACAATTTGGTATCATCTGCAAAAATTGACACCATGCTCTCTAGACCTTCTGTTAGGTCGTTAATGAAAATATTGAACAATAGCGGTCCTAATACTGAGCCTTGCGGCACACCACTTAGCACTTCAGTCCAAGTTGAAAAAGATCCATTAACCACAATGCGCTGCTCCCTAATATCTAACCAGTTTTTTCCCAAGTGCATATTGTGCTTCCTAGCCCTGATTCTTGTAGCTTGTAGATAAGTCTCATGTGTGGTACAGTATCGAACGCTTTGGCAAAATCTAAAAAGATTACATCCACCTCTTTACCCTGATCTAGGTTTGCGCTTACTGTTTCATAAAAGCCAAGTAAGTTGGTTTGACAGGATCTGTCCTTCATAAACCCATGTTGATTCCTTTTAATGACCTTATTGACTTCAAGGAACTTCTGAATACTATCTCTTAGAATACCTTCCAATACTTTCCCCACTATAGATGTAAGACTAACTGGTCTACAATTACCTGGTTCAGCTTTACTTCCCTTTTTGAATATGGGCACTACTTTCGCTATACGCCAGTCTTTGGGAAACATACCTGATATTTCTGAATCCTTAAAGATCAAAAATAGCGGTTTTGCAACCCTTGGGTGAATACCATCGAGACCTGGTGACTTACTAATCTTTAAATGTTTTAATCGGTCACAGACTACTTCCTCGCTTAAATAAGTACCTATCAGTGGGATATTCTCATTATTGAGATTATATGTTAGTCCCTGAATTGGGTCCTCTCTAGTAAATACTGTTGAAAAAAACTCATTTAGTGTGTCCGCTATGTCATTATCATTTTTGCTTAAGACTCCCAAATTGTCTTTTAAAGGGCCTATACTCTCCTTCTTTAATCTCTTGCTATTAATGTATTTAAAGAATTTTTTGGGATTCGCTTTGCTTTCCTTTGCTACTAGTTTTTCAGTTTCTACTTTAGCCGCTCTTATTTCCTTTTTGCATATTTTGTTACATTCCTTATAGTGCTGAAATGACTCTGCTTCCCCGTCAGATTTGTATTTTTTAAATGCTCGCCTTTTCTTGCCCATAAGTTCCTTAATCTTTTTGTTAAGCCACATCGGTTTATGATTTTTATTCCTTTTTTTTGCTGCTCATAGGAATAAATTTGAGTGTATTTTTAGCTAGCAGGAATTTTAGTACCTCCCATTTCTCCGTAGTTTTTTTTCCTAAAAACAAACCTTCCCATTCAATATCCCTGAAAAATACCCTCATCTTTTAAAAATTTGCTTTGCTAAAGTTTAGAGTCCTAGTTGAGCCAGTATAGGGCTGTTTATGGAAACTGATATTGAATGTGACCATATTGTGGTTGCTATTTCCTATGGGTTCCCCTACTATAATACCTGATACCAAATCCCCATTGTTTGTTAATACCAGGTCTAAGATTGCATTGTACCTAGTTGGTTCCTCAATTAGTTGAACTAAGTAGTTATCATTAAGTGTGTTTAAAAACATATTACCCCTAGCAGTATCACATGAATCGTTTTTCCAGTTTATCTCTGGATAGTTAAAATCTCCCATCACTACTGTGTCTCCTACTCCTGCTGCTCTTTCAATTTGCTTTAGTAACAATTCCTCATCAGATGCGTTGATACCAGGCGGCCTATAGCATACACCCAATACTAACTTTTTTATTCCTTTTTCCCCGCATGCAATTTCTACCCATAATGTCTCGACAGTGTCTACAGTCCCCTCCTGAATATCTTCCCGTATATCAGGTTTTAAAAATGGCTTTACGTAAAGACACACCCCTCCACCCTTTTTATTTAGTCTGTCTCTCCTAAACAGTGTATAGCCCTCTAGATTGACTGTCCAATCATGAGATTCGTCCCACCAAGTTTCAGTAATGCCTATAATATCATACTGTTTGCTTGCTGCAAGTATTTCTAGTTCACCCTTTTTACCAGTAATGCTTCTGGCGTTTACATACATACAACTAAGATAGGTATTTCCCTTGCATTAGGGACATCTTTCACCTTATGTAGCAATGATGACCTGTAAACGTCATTGGTTAGTGCTTTGGTAAAATCTCTTTTAGTACCCATGTCATTAACCTTACCGCCTGCTCTTACCCTCCCCCCAACTTCTCCCCCATTTCGTTTACTACTGCCATCCTCACTATTCTCACTGCATGACCCGTAGTTTCTAGCTAAACCCTCCCCCCAGGCTCCTAGTTTAAAATCTCCTCCAACCTTCTAACCATCCTTCCCCCCAGCACCGCTGCCCCCTCCTCAGTCAGGTGCAATCCGTCACGACAAAAGAGATGGCGCCTGACTGAGAAGTCCGCCCAGTGTTCCAGGAACACAAACCCCTCTTTCCTGCACCAATCCCTAAGCCACACATTTACTTCCCTAATCTCCCTCTGCCTCCCTGGACTAGCGCGTGGCACGGGTAATAATTCCGAGAATATTACCTTAGATGTCCTTGCCTTCAGTTTCTTTCCTAAGTCCCTATAGTCTTTCTTAGGGACATCCCACCTTCCGCTAACTTTGTCATTGGTGCCAACGTGCACCAAGACCGCCGGGTCTTTCCCAGCCCCTCCCAACAATCTGATTTGAAAAGAAGAAATACCGCGCTGTTGCCGGGATTTAGATGTTTGAGCTGCCTTGAACAAAGGAATAATTAAATGGATACTAACAGTGTGTTAAAGACAAGGCGCTTGTAACAATGTATAATTTTGTTTTGCAACAAATGAATGTTGCAATACTGTAGTGCAATACCTGTAAAAAAAAAAAAAGGATTAGTAAATGTTTACAGCCCCTTTTGTGTTTATTTACGGTCCTGCCGGATTTCTATGCTGCCGGCTCCTTGTCCCGCTAATGTTTCTGTACGGGATATTAGAAACCCTATCTTTCCCTATACTACCCACCTTGTACTTAGCAGTGGTGGGACGGGATCCTGACTCCAGGCGGTTAAGTGTTTCTTCTCCACAACCGCTGCTTGTTTCAGCCTCGTCTCCTGTGTGCCGTGCTGTGCTGCTGCGGCCGCTCGGGATCCCGGCTTGTAAGGCGGACGGGAGGATGTTTTTTTCTTCTGTGCGCTCTGTGTAGCTGAGAGTGCACGGACCGTAGATTGCTCCAACGCATTTCGGGCTGCACGCCCTTTATCGAGGATGTCACTGGTTTAGCCTATCTTATTATTTATATAAAAAACTTTACTGAACAATTGTTAAAAACGGGGGAGTCCCTCCCCGGAAATTATGTAAAAAAAAGCGGATTGCACATGGCCCAGTTAAAAATTATCAGGTATTGCACTTGAAAAAATGTAATAAAGGTATATATATTAAATAAAAATATATAGAATAAAAAGGCATATTTTAAAACGGAATTGTGTAGCTTTCAATTTTTCTATATAAAAAAAAGAATCAATTATTTTCATCAAGAACCATTTTTTTTTATTGTTCTAAAATATATATATATATATATATATATATATATATATAAAAGTATATATATTTTTTTAGGATTTAAAAAAAAAAACCATTAAGTTCTATATCCACATTGAGTCCAGCTGGTTGAAGTGTCTGGAGATTGAAAATCCACTCAGTTTCTTTCTTTTTTAATGAATCCGAGATGTTTCCTCCTCTCCAAAATGGTTGGATTTTTTGGATTCCCATGAATTTTAATTCACTAGGGTTTTTGTTATGATGGTCCAAAAAATGTTTTGAAACACTATGTGTTTGTAATCCTTTCTTTATGTTGTTTATATGTTCCATAATTCGAGTTTTTAGTTTTCTTTTGGTTTGTCCTACATATTGCAGGTGACAAGGGCACTCCAGCAGATATATGACACCTTCTGTATTGCAACTAATAGCGTCTTTTATTTTATATTGTTTTTTTGAAACATTGGATGTGAATAGTTTCTCTGAACGTGTGGATGTGCTATTAGTTGTTTTACAAGCTGAACAGTTTAAGCAAAAACTGTGCCCCACGTTTCTCGCTGTTCTTTGATATGTTGTAGTTGGGGGTATATAACTTTTGGTCAATTCTTGTTTGAGGTTTCTTGCTTTTCTGTATATTACCTTAGGCTTCTCAGGGAGGAATTCTGCAAGCTGTGTGTCTAATTTTAATATGTGCCAATGTTTATGTAAGATGTTTTCAAAACAATGATGTTGACTGTTGTACTGAGTGATAAAAGCCATTTGAAACTCATTTGATTCCTGTTTTGGTTTATATTGAATTTAATCATTTCTTTCTATGCTTCTGAGTTTTTCTATTTCTTGTTGAAGACTTGTGTCCTTATATCCTTTTTCTGCAAATTGCTGTTTTAGTTGATCTGCTTGTATGATGAAATCTTCCTCTTTCGAGCAGTTCCTTTTCATACGTCTGAATTGGCCTCCAGGGATATTCTTGGTCCAATTTCTGTGGTGGTTGCTGTTTACCGGAAGAATACTGTTACTGCTCACAGTTTTTCTGTGGGTCCTCGTGGGTAGTTTGTTATTAGATATGAAGATTTCTAGATCCAAATAAACAACCATTTCTTTACTGAATATGGAATTAAATTCCAAACCATATTCATTCTTCTCCATGTGAATCTCTTCGTCGCAAAATGGGAGTAAGAAAATATTTGGAGAAATAATCCCTACAAAGAGAATCTCATCATCTGGAAAAGATATATAGATGACCTGTTGTTCATTTGGAATGGAACTGAAGAAAAGTTACAGAACTTCATAGAACACATGGAGAAGAATGAATATGGTTTGGAATTTACTTCCATATTCAGTAAAGAAATGGTTGTTTATTTGGATCTAGAAATCTTCATATCTAATAACAAACTACACACGAGGACCCACAGAAAAACTTTGAGCAGTAACAGTATTCTTCCGGTAAACAGCAACCACCACAGAAATTGGACCAAGAATATCCCTGGAGGCCAATTCAGACGTATGAAAAGGAACTGCTCGAAAGAGGAAGATTTCATCATACAAGCAGATCAACTAAAACAGCAATTTGCAGAAAAAGGATATAAGGACACAAGTCTTCAACAAGAAATAGAAAAACTCAGAAGCATAGAAAGAAATGATTTAATTCAATATAAACCAAAACAGGAATCAAATGAGTTTCAAATGGCTTTTATCACTCAGTACAACAGTCAACATCATTGTTTTGAAAACATCTTACATAAACATTGGCACATATTAAAATTAGACACACAGCTTGCAGAATTCCTCCCTGAGAAGCCTAAGGTAATATACAGAAAAGCAAGAAACCTCAAACAAGAATTGACCAAAAGTTATATACCCCCAACTACAACATATCAAAGAACAGCGAGAAACGTGGGGCACAGTTTTTGCTTAAACTGTTCAGCTTGTAAAACAACTAATAGCACATCCACACGTTCAGAGAAACTATTCACATCCAATGTTTCAAAAAAACAATATAAAATAAAAGACGCTATTAGTTGCAATACAGAAGGTGTCATATATCTGCTGGAGTGCCCTTGTCACCTGCAATATGTAGGACAAACCAAAAGAAAACTAAAAACTCGAATTATGGAACATATAAACAACATAAAGAAAGGATTACAAACACATAGTGTTTCAAAACATTTTTTGGACCATCATAACAAAAACCCTAGTGAATTAAAATTCATGGGAATCCAAAAAATCCAACCGTTTTGGAGAGGAGGAAACATCTCGGATTCATTAAAAAAGAAAGAAACTGAGTGGATTTTCAATCTCCAGACACTTCAACCAGCTGGACTCAATGTGGATATAGAACTTAATGTTTTTTTAAAAAAATCCTAAAAAAATATATACTTTTATTATATATATATATTTTAGAACAATAAAAAAAAAAAAAAATGGTTCTTGATGAAAATAATTTTTTCTTTTTTTATATAGAAAAATTGAAAGCTACACAATTCCGTTTTAAAATATGCCTTTTTATTCTATATATTTTTATTTAATATATATACCTTTATTACATTTTTTCAAGTGCAATACCTGATAATTTTTAACTGGGCCATGTGCAATCCGCTTTTTTTTACATCATTTCCGGGGAGGGACTCCCCCGTTTTTAACAATTGTTCAATAAAGTTTTTTATATAAATAATAAGATAGGCTAAACCAGTGACATCCTCGATAAAGGGCGTGCAGCCCGAAACGCGTTGGAGCAATCTACGGTCCGTGCACTCTCAGCTACACAGAGCGCACAGAAGAAAAAAACATCCTCCCGTCCGCCTTACAAGCCGGGATCCCGAGCGACTGCTGCAGCACAGCACTGCACACAGGAGACGAGCCTGAAACAAGCAGCGGTTGCGGAGAAGAAACACTTAACCGCCTGGAGTCAGGATCCCGTCCCACCACTGCTAAGTACAAGGTGGGTAGTATAGGGAAAGATAGGGTTTCTACTATCCCGTACAGAAACATTAGCGGGACAAAGAGCCGGCAGCATAGAAATCCGGCAGGATCGTAAATAAACACAAAAGGGGCTGTAAACATTTACTAATCCTTTTTTTTTTTTACAGGTATTGCACTACAGTATTGCAACATTCATTTGTTGCAAAACAAAATTATACATTGTTACAAGCGCCTTGTCTTTAACACACTGTTAGTATCCTCCCAACAATCTATCTACCGGGCCGCGATGTGCCGTACCCGAGCACCCGGGAGACAACAGACTGTACGGCGATCACGGTCCCGGTAGCAGATTGCCCTATCTGCCTTCCTGATGATAGAATCCCCTACCACCACCATCTGACTAGGTACCTCACTATCTTTTATCCCAACCGCGCCAGAGGGACCGCTCCTCTGGATGCTAGAGGGAGCAGTCTCCTCCGGCACCGTCATTTCTTTACTATCATCCTCCGATTTCTCGTCCAGTCGGGCAAATTTGTTCGGGTTTGATAGTTCGGAGATGTCGAGCCTCCCCCTCTTTTTCTTCCTTCTAACTGTGACCCAGCTGGCTACCTGATCATCATCCTCTTCTACCAGTGACCCCTCCCGCCACTCCTCCACCGTTCTGTCTAAACTTCGCTCGAGATTGTGAATCTCCCTCAGTCGCGTAACGGTTTGCTCTAGATCAGTTACCTGGCCTTCCAGGGCAACCGTTCGCACACACCTCGTGCAGATGTAATCACACTGGGCCGGTAGCTCCAGGTATGCATACATCTTGCACGACATGCACTGAGTGAGGTCCCCAATCACAGCCCCTCCCATATTGTTTGTAAGGTCTAACTCCTTGTTACTCTCAAAGAAAAAGCAGCAAAAATAAAAAGTAGAAGACAAACAATCTCACTTATACAATAATTAAGCTGGCTTATACTTATCTATCTTTGTGCGGTTCTTGGTCCTTCACTTTTATGCAGCCGTAGTACTCTCTCCTGCGGCACCAATACTCCACTTAGCAGTTGCAGTTGTTCCAGCTCACTGCACCTCCTTTTCACTCGGCTTCCAGCTCCTGCTTTTGCTGTTACCAACTCACACTTACAAATCCAAGCAGCACTTTAAAATACAAGCCCTTACAAAGAGCAAGCTCCAAAGAGTCTAATCACTGATTATATAGGCTCAGCCAGCTGCTTTAGTCAGCCCCTCCTCCTCCTGATTACTCACGTTCCTCCTCCTGATTGCTCACACTATAAAATGACATATTTTCTGCAGTGTAGTAACCTGCTTCCACTATACAGTGTGTGTATCAGGTACATTCAGGTCTTCAGTAAGTATGTAGCAGATCTACCACAGTTCTTGCTGCACCCACTATGTACTTGGTGTCATTGCCTGGACTGTAACAAAATGCTGTTATTTTATGTTTTCATGGTCAATGAGGTGTGTTTACCGTTAGAACAAATACTGTAAACTTACACATGTACAATTACATTAAATATAATTAGCCTGGCTGCTAACAGTAATGCATACCCCCCAACTGTCCCGATTTCAGCGGGACAGTCCCGCTATTCGGACACTGTCCCGCTGTCCCTCCCGAGGGTCGCAGTGTCCCGCGGGCGGGGGGGCAGTTGGGGGAACCAGTGATCACCGCTGCTCTGCTTTGCAAAGCAGCCGGTGATCACTGAATAGCTGAACAGTGTGGGGAGGAGAGGAAGGGGCTGCCCAGCTGCTCAAGGAGCGCTGGGCATGCCCTCAAAACAGCAAAACCAGGGGATCATAGTGTGATTCCCCGCCCCCATCACACTAGGCCCTGCCCCTAACCTGAGGCCCCACCCCCTTTCCGGTCGCGCCTTAGGCGCGGCATGTCCCTCTTTACGGATTCACAAAGTTGGGAGGTATGGTAATGGAGGACACACAGACAGGGCTGAGACTCAGCCTTGCTGAAAAGGACAGTCAGACTCACAAGCAGGCAGCATTGGACTGGACCACAGGGGTGTTTGGGAACCCCCCGGTGGGCCCCACTCTCTGGGGCCCCACCTCCTCCTCTAGGGATCAAGTTCCAGACTGTTCACTTGAATTATACATTATACATTTGTTATCTTATACTGCACAGTATTCTTTACAGTGCATTGCTGTTGTTAACTGCACAAATGCACTAGAAGTATTTACTGTATATATTTATCAAGGGGCCCAGACCATGCACTCTCTAATGGAGAGCCAAGCCTATGTCGCAGCTGGCCAAACCCCCTCTGTAGACTGGCTATACCCCTAAAAATTGGCACCTATCACTGCATTCCCCCGGTGGGCCCTTCATGTCCCAGTCAGACACTGCAAGCAGGCCTGTGGGACAAACACACTGTCAGTGCTTTAAGACGGACTCACAGGTTGGACAGTCGCACTAATCGTGTACACCCTCTTACCCCTCAGCATCGGGTATCTACAGACTCTCCTTCATTATGTGTGTGCTGGCTGCCTCCTGGTACACAGGAGACTCTCAGCACACAAGTTCTCATAAAGCCACCCAGGATTTCAGTATGATATGCCGGCTGTTGGGATCCCGGTGGTCAGGAGACAGCCGGGATACCAGTGGCGAGCGCAGCATGTCTTCTCGCGAGTTCGCTGTGTAACCCATGCTTCGGGCCCGGTGGCAACCTTTGGTTGCCACATGGTTATACTCCCCCTTGGGTGGTGGCGTGGACCACCACCTGAGTGTGAAATCCGGCCAGCAGACGGGATTCCAGGCAGCAGTATTTCACCAGGTGTCGGGATTCTGGCGTCTGTATCCTGACAGCCAGGATCCCGACAGCCGGCAAATTAAATGCCTCCCCCTCTCAGGGTTACTGGGCAACATGACAGGACTACCCCCCCCCCCCACCCCCATCCTCCACACAAATCAGGCTGAACATTCTGATCTTGGGTAGGCAGAGTAGTTCCCTGAAATTGGGACTGTGGGGAGGTGAGCTTGAGTACCAAAAAAAAATCAAGAGAACAAAAGAAATGTGAATAGAATTAGTGTCCTAGGAAGGGATCTTTTATTCTTTGTCATTCATCATTAGTGCTTTACTATCTATGTATTATGCTGATGAAATCACTGAAGCTCTAAGGCCCAGATTTATGAAGGCTTGGAGAGTGATAAACTGTACGGTGATAAAGTACCAACAAATAGCTCCTGTCATTTTCCAAACACAGCCTGTAACATGGAAGCTAAGAGCTGATTAGTTGGTACTTTATGACCGTGCTATTTATCACTCTCCATGGCTTGATAAATGGTGGCCTTAGAGCTTCAGTGATATGGGAAAAGCATTTGTGTCTCCTCCTTACCAGTGGCTGGTCCAGGGGTACAAGTGCCTGGCAGCCAAGAGGCAGACAGATGATCCCGCCCAGCCACTCTGATTATGTTTTAAGCAGGAGGAGGCAGGGCTATGCAAACACATCCACACCCGCACCTTTTCCTCCACTGGATCCATCAGGCAAATATACAGCTATCTCTGATCACTGCTTGATTTCATGGTGGGATGGTAAGAATGTTATGATGGGTACACACCTGACCGACATGTCGGCGAACCCACCATCGTGTCGATGGAGAGGCTGATCCAGGTAAGTATGCTCACATACCATAGTTGCCTGCTTTCTGGCTGCTCCCTCCAGGAGGGAGCAGCCAGGTCACACAGCATGGTGGTGTGTAGAAGGTGGGTGCAGGGCATGGCGATGCATTGTAAGCGGGGGGCGGGGCTACGATGATGTGATTTAGTGTGAATTGCATCATCGCCCTGCCCACCTGTCCTGTGTGGTGGGATGCCGCGGGAGTGCAGGTGGCGGTGAGTGGGGGGTGCGGCGGGGGGAGCAGGATGCGGGAGACTTGCCCATTTTCCCTGGCGGGCAGGAGTAGCACCCGATTTTCAGGAGCCTCCGGCCTTTCTGGGAGAGTGGGCAAGTATGACTCACCAATTGGCCGCTCAACGTGTTGGTAAGGACACCCAGCTGGTCGGGCATTTGAATTTGCCCACCTGTGACGTCAGCCCCCCCACCCCACAGCAAGTGTACTGCACAGCCAACGCGATATCTCTGAGAACTACGTCATTCAAAGGCATATCAGGGATACACACCCACCGACGGACTCACAATATATCGCCTAGTGTGTTTCCAGCTTAACACTTTATTGGATGTAGTGCCAATATATTACGCAGTGCCTTACTGATAATTTTTTGCCTATTTTTAGCTATTCACATCATTACCTGTCTTAGTGAACACAAACACTCGCCCTAAAATATGAGAAAACCAAAGCAATAGAAGAAAAAAAACAGCATGAAACGTGGAGAGAACATACACACTTCACACCGGTAGTGGTCTTTTCAGAATTTAGCCCATAACCCCAGCATACTACTAACCACTGTCCCATTGTGAGAAGGAAACTACACATTGTTTCAGTTTAGCTAATTTTAGTCTCATATTGTGTAATTATAGTTAAATGAATATTCTGGGGGGGAGGGGGGGGGGGGGTTTGTTTGTATTTTGGGGGGGAAGGGGGGGGTTAAGTTCAACTTGTCTTTCTTAGTGGTTCATATATTTTTAAAGAGCATTTTATGACCACCAGTGGTAACATCATTCCCAGAAGAAAATATTTAATTGAGTTTCAAAACTCTCAGTGCAAGACTGATAAATTACAAGGGTACAGAAAACAGTTGTTTCTGCGGCTGGCTGACAGGGCCACTCATTATAGTGCGAATGTAGCAAAACTTCATACTTTTCAATGTCATAATTGGTACATACAGATATTTTTTTATTAAAAAAAATAACTTTCTTTTTGTATTATTATTCCTAAACAAACACAGAAGATGTCAGTGACCTGAATTCCTTTCTCTTCTCATCTGTTCAATACCATTCATCTGAAAATGGTATTCATCTGGACCAGGATAATTAAAGTATGTGCTGGGTAGTAAGATCAAATGGATGGTAACATAACAAAATCCACTTGCCACAAACTTTTTCAAAATCTATAGTAGAATGTTTTTTAGTTTAAATGAGCTGATATAATGATACTTTTCAAATCATCTACTCTGCACATCATCTTATTTTCTCTTACGTCCTAGAGGATGCTGGGGACTCCGTAAGGACCATGGGGTATAGACGGGCTCCGCAGGAGACATGGGCACTCTAAAGACTTTAGGATAGAATGGGTGTGCACTGGTTCCTCCCTCTATGCCCCTCCTCCAGACCTCAGTTAGATCCTGTGCCCAGAGGAGACTGGGTGCATTACAGGGGAGCTCTCCTGAGTTTCTCTGAAAATGACTTTTGCTAGGTTTTTTTATTTTCAGGGAGCACTGCTGGCAACAGGCTCCCTGCATTGTGGGACTGAGGAGAGAGAAGCAGCCTTACTTAGATGATAGCCTCTGCTTCTTAGGCTACTGGACACCATTAGCTCCAGAGGGTCGGAACGCATGTCTCCCCAAGCCGTTCGTCCCAGAGCCGCGCCGCCGTCCTCCTCACAGAGCCGGAAGATAGAAGCCGGGTGAGTATTAAGAAGAAAAGAAGACTTCAAAGGCGGCAGAAGGCTTCAGATCTTCACTGAGGTAACGCTCAGCGGTAACGCTGCGCGCCATTGCTCCCACACAGACACACACAGCGGGCACTGTAAGGGTGCAGGGCTTAGGGGGGGCGCCCTGCGCAGCAATAAAAACCTCTAGGGACACTGGCATATGTAGGAGGTACTGCGGAGGCAGTATATTAATAAACCCCCGCCAGTTTAAATAATTTGAGCGGGACCGAAGCCCGCCGGTGAGGGGGCGGGGCTTGGTCTTCCAGCACTAACCAGCGCCATTTTCTCCACAGCACTGCACAGAAGCTGGCTCCCTGGACTCTCCCCTACTGAACAAGATTACAGAGGGCAAAAAAGAGGGGGGGGGCACATTTTATTGGCGCAGTGACTGTAATAGATATATACATATATATAAAAGCGCTGAATACTAACTGGGATTTTATTCCAGTGTCCGGTGGCGCTGGGTGTGTGCTGGCATACTCTCTCTCTGTCTCTCCAAAGGGCCTTAATGGAGGACTGTCTCCATATAGATATATCCCTGAGTGTGTGCGGGTGTCGGTACATGTGTGTGTCGGCATGTCTGAAGCGGAAGGCTCATCTAAGGAGGAGGTGGAGCAGATGATTGTGGTGTCTCCGTCGGCAACGTCGACACCTGATTGGTTGGATATGTGGAATGTTTTAAATGCAAATGTGACTTTCTTACATAAGAGATTGGACAAAGCTGAGTTCAGAGATAAAACAGGGAGTCAATCAATGGCTTTGACTGTGTCACAGGGCCCTTCAGGGTCTCAAAAACGTCCCCTGTCCCAGATAGCAGACACTGATACCGACACGGATTCTGATTCCAGTGTCGACTATGATGATGCGAGATTTAGAGATGAGCGGGTTCGGTTTCTCTGAAACCGAACCCGCACGAACTTCATGTTTTTTTCACGGGTCCGAGCAGACTCGGATCCTCCCGCCTTGCTCGGTTAACCCGAGCGCGCCCGAACGTCATCATGACGCTGTCGGATTCTCGCGAGGCTCGGATTCTATCGCGAGACTCGGATTCTATATAAGGAGCCGCGCGTCGCCGCCATTTTCACACGTGCATTGAGATTGATAGGGAGAGGACGTGGCTGGCGTCCTCTCCATTAGAAATTAGATTAGAAGAGAGAGAGAGATTGTGCAGAGTCAGACAGAGTTTACCACAGTGACCAGTGCAGTTGTTGTTACTAACTTTTATTTATTTTAATATATCCGTTCTCTGCTATATCCGTTCTCTGCCTGAAAAAAAACGATACACAGCAGCAGCCAGTCACACAGTGTGACTCAGTCTGTGTGCACTCAGCTCAGCCCAGTGTGCTGCACATCAATGTATAAAAGGCAAAGCTTATAATAATTGTGGGGGAGACTGGGGAGCACTGCAGGTTGTTATAGCAGGAGCCCCCAGGAGTACATAATATTATATTAATTTAAAATTAAACAGTGCACACTTTTGCTGCAGGAGTGCCACTGCCAGTGTGACTAGTGGTGACCAGTGCCTGACCACCAGTATAGTAGTATATTGTTGTATGTATTGTATACTATCTCTTTATCAACCAGTCTATATTAGCAGCAGACACAGTACAGTGCGGTAGTTCACGGCTGTGGCTACCTCTGTGTCGGCAGTCGGAACTCGGCAGGCAGTCCGTCCATCCATAATTGTATTACAATATATACCACCTAACCGTGGTATTTTTTTTTCTTTCTTTATACCGTCGTCATAGTGTCATACTAGTTGTTACGAGTATACTACTATCTCTTTATCAACCAGTGTACAGTGCGGTAGTTCACGGCTGTGGCTACCTCTGTGTCGGCAGTCGGCAGGCAGTCCGTCCATCCATAATTGTATTATTATTATAATATATACCACCTAACCGTGGTTTTTTTTTCATTCTTTATACCGTCATAGTGTCATACTAGTTGTTACGAGTATACTACTATCTCTTTATCAACCAGTGTACAGTGCGGTAGTTCACGGCTGTGGCTACCTCTGTGTCGGCAGTCGGCAGGCAGTCCGTCCATCCATAATTGTATTATTATTATAATATATACCACCTAACCGTGGTTTTGTTTTCATTCTTTATACCGTCGTCATAGTGTCATACTAGTTGTTACGAGTATACTACTATCTCTTTATCAACCAGTGTACAGTGCGGTAGTTCACGGCTGTGGCTACCTCTGTGTCGGCAGTCGGCAGGCAGTCCGTCCATCCATAATTGTATTATTATTATAATATATACCACCTAACCGTGGTTTTTTTTTCATTCTTTATACCGTCGTCATAGTGTCATACTAGTTGTTACGAGTATACTACTATCTCTTTATCAACCAGTGTACAGTGCGGTAGTTCACGGCTGTGGCTACCTCTGTGTCGGCAGTCGGCAGGCAGTCCGTCCATCCATAATTGTATTATTATTATAATATATACCACCTAACCGTGGTTTTTTTTTCATTCTTTATACCGTCGTCATAGTGTCATACTAGTTGTTACGAGTATACTACTATCTCTTTATCAACCAGTGTACAGTGCGGTAGTTCACGGCTGTGGCTACCTCTGTGTCGGCAGTCGGCAGGCAGTCCGTCCATCCATAATTGTATTATTATTATAATATATACCACCTAACCGTGGTTTTTTTTTCATTCTTTATACCGTCGTCATAGTGTCATACTAGTTGTTACGAGTATACTACTATCTCTTTATCAACCAGTGTACAGTGCGGTAGTTCACGGCTGTGGCTACCTCTGTGTCGGCAGTCGGCAGGCAGTCTGTCCATCCATAATTGTATTATTATTATAATATATACCACCTAACCGTGGTTTTTTTTTCATTCTTTATACCGTCGTCATAGTGTCATACTAGTTGTTACGAGTATACTACTATCTCTTTATCAACCAGTGTACAGTGCGGTAGTTCACGGCTGTGGCTACCTCTGTGTCGGCAGTCGGCAGGCAGTCCGTCCATCCATAATTGTATTATTATTATAATATATACCACCTAACCGTGGTTTTTTTTTCATTCTTTATACCGTCGTCATAGTGTCATACTAGTTGTTACGAGTATACTACTATCTCTTTATCAACCAGTGTACAGTGCGGTAGTTCACGGCTGTGGCTACCTCTGTGTCGGCAGTCGGCAGGCAGTCCGTCCATCCATAATTGTATTATTATTATAATATATACCACCTAACCGTGGTTTTTTTTTCATTCTTTATACCGTCGTCATAGTGTCATACTAGTTGTTACGAGTATACTACTATCTCTTTATCAACCAGTGTACAGTGCGGTAGTTCACGGCTGTGGCTACCTCTGTGTCGGCAGTCGGCAGGCAGTCCGTCCATCCATAATTGTATTATTATTATAATATATACCACCTAACCGTGGTTTTTTTTTCATTCTTTATACCGTCGTCATAGTGTCATACTAGTTGTTACGAGTATACTACTATCTCTTTATCAACCAGTGTACAGTGCGGTAGTTCACGGCTGTGGCTACCTCTGTGTCGGCAGTCGGCAGGCAGTCCGTCCATCCATAATTGTATTATTATTATAATATATACCACCTAACCGTGGTTTTTTTTTCATTCTTTATACCGTCGTCATAGTGTCATACTAGTTGTTACGAGTATACTACTATCTCTTTATCAACCAGTGTACAGTGCGGTAGTTCACGGCTGTGGCTACCTCTGTGTCGGCAGTCGGCAGGTATCCAATACTAGTATCCAATCCATCCATCTCCATTGTTTACCTGAGGTGCCTTTTAGTTCTGCCTATAAAATATGGAGAACAAAAAAGTTGAGGTTCCAAAATTAGGGAAAGATCAAGATCCACTTCCACCTCGTGCTGAAGCTGCTGCCACTAGTCATGGCCGAGACGATGAAATGCCAGCAACGTCGTCTGCCAAGGCCGATGCCCAATGTCATAGTACAGAGCATGTCAAATCCAAAACACCAAATATCAGAAAAAAAAGGACTCCAAAACCTAAAATAAAATTGTCGGAGGAGAAGCGTAAACTTGCCAATATGCCATTTACCACACGGAGTGGCAAGGAACGGCTGAGGCCCTGGCCTATGTTCATGGCTAGTGGTTCAGCTTCACATGAGGATGGAAGCACTCAGCCTCTCGCTAGAAAACTGAAAAGACTCAAGCTGGCAAAAGCACCGCAAAGAACTGTGCGTTCTTCGAAATCCCAAATCCACAAGGAGAGTCCAATTGTGTCGGTTGCGATGCCTGACCTTCCCAACACTGGAGGTGAAGAGCATGCGCCTTCCACCATTTGCACGCCCCCTGCAAGTGCTGGAAGGAGCACCCGCAGTCCAGTTCCTGATAGTCAGATTGAAGATGTCAGTGTTGAAGTACACCAGGATGAGGAGGATATGGGTGTTGCTGGCGCTGGGGAGGAAATTGACCAGGAGGATTCTGATGGTGAGGTGGTTTGTTTAAGTCAGGCACCCGGGGAGACACCTGTTGTCCGTGGGAGGAATATGGCCGTTGACATGCCAGGTGAAAATACCAAAAAAATCAGCTCTTCGGTGTGGAGGTATTTCACCAGAAATGCGGACAACAGGTGTCAAGCCGTGTGTTCCCTTTGTCAAGCTGTAATAAGTAGGGGTAAGGACGTTAACCACCTCGGAACATCCTCCCTTATACGTCACCTGCAGCGCATTCATAATAAGTCAGTGACAAGTTCAAAAACTTTGGGTGACAGCGGAAGCAGTCCACTGACCAGTAAATCCCTTCCTCTTGTAACCAAGCTCACGCAAACCACCCCACCAACTCCCTCAGTGTCAATTTCCTCCTTCCCCAGGAATGGCAATAGTCCTGCAGGCCATGTCACTGGCAAGTCTGACGAGTCCTCTCCTGCCTGGGATTCCTCCGATGCATCCTTGCGTGTAACGCCTACTGCTGCTGGCGCTGCTGTTGTTGCCGCTGGGAGTCGATGGTCATCCCAGAGGGGAAGTCGTAAGCCCACTTGTACTACTTCCAGTAAGCAATTGACTGTTCAACAGTCCTTTGCGAGGAAGATGAAATATCACAGCAGTCATCCTACTGCAAAGCGGATAACTGAGGCCTTGGCATCCTGGGTGGTGAGAAACGTGGTTCCGGTATCCATCATTACTGCAGAGCCAACTAGAGACTTGTTGGAGGTACTGTGTCCCCGGTACCAAATACCATCTAGGTTCCATTTCTCTAGGCAGGCGATACCGAAAATGTACACAGACCTCAGAAAAAGAGTCACCAGTGTCCTAAAAAATGCAGCTGTACCCAATGTCCACTTAACCACGGACATGTGGACAAGTGGAGCAGGGCAGGGTCAGGACTATATGACTGTGACAGCCCACTGGGTAGATGTATGGACTCCCGCCGCAAGAACAGCAGCGGCGGCACCAGTAGCAGCATCTCGCAAACGCCAACTCTTTCCTAGGCAGGCTACGCTTTGTATCACCGCTTTCCAGAATACGCACACAGCTGAAAACCTCTTACGGCAACTGAGGAAGATCATCGCGGAATGGCTTACCCCAATTGGACTCTCCTGTGGATTTGTGGCATCGGACAACGCCAGCAATATTGTGTGTGCATTAAATCTGGGCCAATTCCAGCACGTCCCATGTTTTGCACATACCTTGAATTTGGTGGTGCAGAATTTTTTAAAAAACGACAGGGGCGTGCAAGAGATGCTGTCGGTGGCCAGAAGAATTGCGGGACACTTTCGGCGTACAGGCACCACGTACAGAAAACTGGAGCACCACCAAAAACTACTGAACCTGCCCTGCCATCATCTGAAGCAAGAAGTGGTAACGAGGTGGAATTCAACCCTCTATATGCTTCAGAGGTTGGAGGAGCAGCAAAAGGCCATTCAAGCCTATACAATTGAGCACGATATAGTAGGTGGAATGCACCTGTCTCAAGTGCAGTGGAGAATGATTTCAACGTTGTGCAAGGTTCTGATGCCCTTTGAACTTGCCACACGTGAAGTCAGTTCAGACACTGCCAGCCTGAGTCAGGTCATTCCCCTCATCAGGCTTTTGCAGAAGAAGCTGGAGGCATTGAAGAAGGAGCTAACACGGAGCGATTCCGCTAGGCATGTGGGACTTGTGGATGCAGCCCTTAATTCGCTTAACAAGGATTCACGGGTGGTCAATCTGTTGAAATCAGAGCACTACATTTTGGCCACCGTGCTCGATCCTAGATTTAAAGCCTACCTTGGATCTCTCTTTCCGGCAGACACAGGTCTGCTGGGGTTGAAAGACCTGCTGGTGACAAAATTGTCAAGTCAAGCGGAACGCGACCTGTCAACATCTCCTCCTTCACATTCTCCCGCAACTGGGGGTGCGAGGAAAAGGCTCAGAATTCCGAGCCCACCCGCTGGCGGTGATGCAGGGCAGTCTGGAGCGACTGCTGATGCTGACATCTGGTCCGGACTGAAGGACCTGACAACGATTACGGACATGTCGTCTACTGTCACTGCATATGATTCTCTCAACATTGATAGAATGGTGGAGGATTATATGAGTGACCGCATCCAAGTAGGCACGTCACACAGTCCGTACTTATACTGGCAGGAAAAAGAGGCAATTTGGAGGCCCTTGCACAAACTGGCTTTATTCTACCTAAGTTGCCCTCCCACAAGTGTGTACTCCGAAAGAGTGTTTAGTGCCGCCGCTCACCTTGTCAGCAATCGGCGTACGAGGTTACATCCAGAAAATGTGGAGAAGATGATGTTCATTAAAATGAATTATAATCAATTCCTCCGCGGAGACATTGACCAGCAGCAATTGCCTCCACAAAGTACACAGGGAGCTGAGATGGTGGATTCCAGTGGGGACGAATTGATAATCTGTGAGGAGGGGGATGTACACGGTGATATATCGGAGGGTGAAGATGAGGTGGACATCTTGCCTCTGTAGAGCCAGTTTGTGCAAGGAGAGATTAATTGCTTCTTTTTTGGGGGGGGTCCAAACCAACCCGTCATATCAGTCACAGTCGTGTGGCAGACCCTGTCACTGAAATGATGGGTTGGTTAAAGTGTGCATGTCCTGTTTTGTTTATACAACATAAGGGTGGGTGGGAGGGCCCAAGGATAATTCCATCTTGCACCTCTTTTTTCTTTTCTTTTTCTTTGCATCATGTGCTGATTGGGGAGGGTTTTTTGGAAGGGACATCCTGCGTGACACTGCAGTGCCACTCCTAGATGGGCCCGGTGTTTGTGTCGGCCACTAGGGTCGCTAATCTTACTCACACAGCTACCTCATTGCGCCTCTTTTTTTCTTTGCGTCATGTGCTGTTTGGGGAGGGTTTTTTGGAAGGGACATCCTGCGTGACACTGCAGTGCCACTCCTAGATGTGCCCGGTGTTTGTGTCGGCCACTAGGGTCGCTAATCTTACTCACACAGTCAGCTACCTCATTGCGCCTCTTTTTTTCTTTGCGTCATGTGCTGTTTGGGGAGGGTTTTTTGGAAGGGCCATCCTGCGTGACACTGCAGTGCCACTCCTAGATGGGCCCGGTGTTTGTGTCGGCCACTAGGGTCGCTTATCTTTCTCACACAGTCAGCTACCTCATTGCGCCTCTTTTTTTCTTTGCGTCATGTGCTGTTTGGGGAGGGTTTTTTGGAAGGGACATCCTGCGTGACACTGCAGTGCCACTCCTAGATGGGCCCGGTGTTTGTGTCGGCCACTAGGGTCGCTAATCTTACTCACACAGCTACCTCATTGCGCCTCTTTTTTTCTTTGCGTCATGTGCTGTTTGGGGAGGGTTTTTTGGAAGGGACATCCTGCGTGACACTGCAGTGCCACTCCTAGATGGGCCCGGTGTTTGTGTCGGCCACTAGGGTCGCTTATCTTTCTCACACAGTCAGCTACCTCATTGCGCCTCTTTTTTTCTTTGCGTCATGTGCTGTTTGGGGAGGGTTTTTTGGAAGGGACATCCTGCGTGACACTGCAGTGCCACTCCTAGATGGGCCCGGTGTTTGTGTCGGCCACTAGGGTCGCTTATCTTACTCACACAGCGACCTCGGTGCAAATTTTAGGACTAAAAATAATATTGTGAGGTGTGATGTGTTCAGAATAGGCTGAAAATGAGTGTAAATTATGTTTTTTGAGGTTAATAATACTTTGGGATCAAAATTACCCCCAAATTCTATGATTTAAGCTGTTTTTTAGGGTTTTTAGAAAAAAACACCCGAATCCAAAACACACCCGAATCCGACAAAAATAATTCGGTGAGGTTTTGCCAAAACGCGTTCGAACCCAAAACACGGCCGCGGAACCGAACCCAAAACCAAAACACAAAACCCGAAAAATTTCAGGCGCTCATCTCTAGCGAGATTACACCCAAGGGTGGCCATAATTCATTATATGATTATTGCAATAAAAGATGTTTTGCATATCACAGATGACCCCTCTGTCCCTCACACGAGGGTATGCATGTTTAAGGAAAAGAAACCTGAGGTAACCTTTCCCCCATCTCATGAGCTGAACGCGTTATTTGAAAAAGCTTGGGAAGCTCCAGACAAAAAGCTGCAGATTCCCAAGAGGATTCTTATGGCGTATCCCTTCCCTGCACAGGACAGGGTACGGTGGGAATCAACGCCCAGGGTGGACAAGGCTTTAATGCGCTTGTCCAAGAAGGTGGCGCTACCGTCTCCAGATACGGGTGCTTTGCTCAGACCGGCAATAGCATCGGCTTGGGATTGTAGTGCTGTAGCAGCGTGGACAGATACCTTGTCAGCTGACATTGATACCCTAGATAGGGATACCATTTTATTGACCTTAGGTCACATTAAAGACGCAGTCTTATATATGAGAGACGCTCAGAGAGACGTTGGGCTGCTAGTTTCGAGAGCCAACGCCATGGCGATTTCTGCTAGACGAGCATTGTGGACCCGCCAATGGACGGGTGATGCCGACTCAAAGAGGCATATGGAAGTTTTGCCTTACAAGGGGGAGTTTTTATTCGGGGAAGGTCTCACGGACCTGGTTTCCACAGCTACTGCGGGTAAATCTACTTTTTTGCCTTTTGTTCCCCCACAGCAAAAGAAAACACCACAGTATCAGATGCAGTCCTTTCGGTCGCATAAGTCCAGAAGTGGTCGGGGCTCTTCTTTCCTCGCCAGAGGTAAGGGTAGAGGGAAAAGAATGCCTGCTACGGCTAGTTCCCAGGAGCAGAAGTCCTCCCCGGCTTCTACTAAATCCACCGCATGACGCTGGGGCTCCACTGAGGGAGTCCGCGCCGGTGGGGGAACGCCTTCGACTCTTCAGCCACGTCTGGGTTCAGTCGGACGTGGATCCTTGGGCGATGGAAATTGTATCCCAGGGCAACAAGCTGAAATTCGAAGACGTGCCTCCTCGCCGATTTTTCAAATCGGCTTTACCAGCTTCTTCCCCAGAGAGGGAGATAGTTTTAGCTGCAATTCAAAAGCTGTGTCAACAGCAAGTGATTATCAAGGTTCCCCTAATATAACAGGGAAAAGGGTATTATTCAACCCTATTTGTGGTCCCGAAACCGGATGGTTCGGTCAGACCCATTCTAAATTTAAAATCCCTAAACCTGTACGTGAAAAAGTTCAAGTTCAAGTTGGAATCGCTCAGGGCGGTTATCTCAAGCCTGGAAGGGGGGATTTTATGGTGTCACTAGACATAAAGGATGCATACCTTCATGTCCCCATATATCCTCCTCATCAGGCATACCTGAGATTCGCTGTACAGGACTGTCATTACCAGTTTCAGACGTTGCTGTTTGGGCTTTCCACGGCCCCGAGGATTTTCACCAAGGTAATGGCGGAAATGATGGTGCTCCTGCGCAGGCAAGGAGTCACAATTATCCCATACTTGGACGATCTCCTGATAAAAGCGAGATCAAAGGAACAGTTGCAGAAAAGCGTGTCGCTCTCCCTGAGAGTGCTGCAGCAGCCTAGCTGGATTCTAAATCTACCAAAGTCACAGTTGGTTCCAACGACTCGGCTATCTTTCTCAGGCATGATTCTGGGCACAGAACAAAAGAGGGTTTTTCTCCCGATGGAAAAAACCCAGGAACTCCAGAACATGGTCAGAGACTTGTTAAAACCGAAAAGAGTGTCAGTCCATCAATGCACTCGAGTACTGGGGGAAATGGTGGTGACCTACGAGGCCATCCCATCGGCAGGTTTCATGCGAGGACTTTTCAGTGGGACCTTCTGGGCAAATGGTCCGGGTCCCATCTTCACATCAGAAAATAATCCTGTCCCCCAGGTCCAGGGTGTCTCTCCTTTGGTGACTGCAAAGTGCTCACCTTCTAGAGGGTCGCAGGTTCGGCATTCAAGACTGGGTTCTGGTGACCACGGACGCGAGCCTCCGAGGATGGGGAGCAGTCACACAAGGAAGGAATTTTCAGGGACTAGGGTCAAGCCAAGAGGCTTGTCTACACATCAACATACTGGAATTAAGGGCCATATACAACGGCCTACGGCAAGCGGAGAATCTTCTTCGCGACCTACCGGTTCTGATTCAATCAGACGTCACAGCCGTGGCTCATGTAAACCGCCAAGGCGGGACAAGGAGCAGAGTGGCAATGGCGGAAGCCACCAGGATTCTATGCTGGGCAGAAAATCATGTAAGCGCTCTGTCAGCAGTATTCATTCAGGGAGTGGACAACTGGGAAGCAGACTTCCTCAGCATATTGTGCCAGGTCAAGGGACCCTCAGGCAGTAGCGGTGGACGCCCTGGTGACACCATGGGTGTTTCAGTCGGTCTATGTGTTCCCTCCTCTTCCTCTCATCTCAAAAATATTGAGAATCATAAGACGAAAAAGAGTGCAGACAATACTCATTGTTCCTGATTGGCCTCGAAGGGCCTGGTATTCAGATCTTCAGGAGATGCTCACAGAAGATCCATGACCTCTTCCTCTCAGGGAGGACCTGTTGCAGCAGGGGCCCTGCGTGTTCCAAGACTTACCGTGGTTACGTTTGACGGCATGGTGGTTGAACACCGAATCCTAGCTGGGAAAGGTATTCCGGAGGAAGTCATCGCTACTCTGATAAAGGCTAGGAAGGAGGTGACAGCGAAACATTATCACCGTATCCGGAGGATGTATGTATCTTGGTGTGAAGCCAGCGGCCAAAACCAGTGTCACTTTTTCCACCCCTGAGTTGTATATGTCAGATCCCCCTGTCATTGTTTTATTTTGTTTTAATAAATTAGTATTTTATTTACATCACCACTCCCATGTTCATCTTTGGAGCAGTCTATAAAGAAACCGCTACGTGAGGATCAGCGCCTGATTCAGAGTGAGTAACGGTATGCAGCCATTATCACGATATATCCATACAGTCAGGATAAAAGATACCTTTATGTGCGGAGTTCTATCTTGTCCATTGTGAGTGGGGTACGCCATCCAGGCTTAGCTGATTCATCATTGTCTGAGAGAATAATTTATTACTGACGTTTGAAGACTTACTACACTATGATGGTTTATTTCATTTTTCATTTGGCTGCATAAGTGTGTTTGCGCCTTGGGTTTCTGATTCCCTCTTTTGTCCTAAAATCTCACTGGTTTGAGCCTCTTCAAACAGTTGAATTAAAATTTCTCACTTGGAAGGTGGTCATGTTGTTGGCCTTGGCATCTGCGAGGCGGGTGTCCGATTTCGATTTGGCAGCTTTGTCTCATAAGAGCCCCTATCTCATTTTCCATGTGGATAGAGCAGAGTTGAGGTCTCGTCCTCAATTTTTGCCTAAAGTGGTTTCATATGAACCAACCTATTGTGGTGCCTGTGGCTATGGGAGACTTGGAAGATTCCAAGTCCCTTGTTGTAGTCAGGGCCTTAAAGATTTATGTAGCCAGAATGGCTCGGGTTAGGAAAACAGAGGCACTGTTTGTCCTGTATACAGCCAACAAGGTTGGCGCTCCTGCTTCTAAGCAGACTATTGCTCACTGGATCTGTAACACGATTCAGCAGGCTCATTCTACGGCTGGATTGCCGTTACCAAATTTGGTAAAGGCCCATTCCACTAGGAAGGTGGGCTCTTCTTGGGCGGCTGCCCGAGGCGTCTCAGCTTTACAGCTTGGCCGAGCAGCTACTTGGTCGGGTTCAAACACTTTTGCAAAATTCTACAAGTTTGATACCCTGGCTTATGAGGACCTTATGTTTGCTCAATCGGTGCTGCAGAGTCATCCGCACTCTCCCGCCCGTTTTGGAGCTTTGGTATTATCCCCATGGTCCTTACGGAGTCCCCAGCATCCTCTAGGACGTAAGAGAAAATAAGATTTTAAACCTACCGGTAAATCTTTTTCTCCTAGTCCGTAGAGGATGCTGGGTGCCCGTCCCAGTGCGGACATATTCTGCATTACTTGTATATAGTTGTTGCTTACATAAGGGTTATGTTAGAGTTAAGATCAGTCGTTGGCTGATACTGTTTTGTTCATACTGTTAACTGGTTGCGTATATTCCAGGTAATACGGTGTGGATGGTGTGGGCTGGTATGAATCTTGCCCTTAGATTAACAAAAATCCTTTCCTCGTACTGTCCGTCTCCTCTGGGCACAGTTTCTCTAACTGAGGTCTGGAGGAGGGGCATAGAGGGAGGAGCCAGTGCACACCCATTCTATCCTAAAGTCTTTAGAGTGCCCATGTCTCCTGCGGAGCCCGTCTATACCCCATGGTCCTTACGGAGTCCCCAGCATCCTCTACGGACTGGGAGAAAAAGATTTACCGGTAGGTTTAAAATCTTATTATCAGTTGGATGTAAATGTAAAGATTTGATGGGGCATACCTTAGGGTTAGCAATAATTATATAGGTTTTGTTTGGTGCTATTTGCATGTTCATTATAAAATCGCTTGTTAAATGGCCTCCAGCTGATCATAAATGTCTTCTATTGCAAAGATCTCAGGTCTGTGTTTGTGCATGGCATCACTTTGTTTCATACATTACTTTAGCTTTTGGCGACATGATGTGTAAAAATGCAGTTAATCAAATCTTGACAACATGCATTAGTCACATGACTAATGTCAAGTTTCTATGCTCAAAGGGAAAAATGATGGACAAGCAGGCAAGTGTATGACTTATAGGTTGCTCTGAGGAATAATCTTATGGTTTTCTTCATGTTCATATTTTTGTTTAAAAAGAAAAAGCCGGAGAAGGTGGCCATTGAAATCTGAAGTCACTACTAAAAGCTACAGTATGTCCTCCATACTTCTTTCAGCAGTTCCATTCTCACTTATGTGTGCTGTGATGGGTACACAACCATTTTTAGCAGCGGGGTCACTGTGGGAGATAGTGCTCATTTGTAGCTGCTGCAAAACAAATACATTTGCTAGAGGAAAAGAGGGTCTATTATGCAGTTATTCCATACCTCATTTCAGTGATGTAATAAGTGGCTTGGAGGCTCCTAGCAAACTATCAAGGTGGCCCTTTTTTTGTACCAATGGAGCCAAACAGGGAACTGGCAGACAAGGAGGGAGCTGTACAGAATGCTGGTCAGAGGTACTGTGACCTCCAGGGGACAGACACACCAATGGGCTGCCGCGGGGGTATTAACGGGGACACTAACCTCTGCAGATGGACCCCTCCTCATGTAAGCAGAAGACAATGGGGGGGGGGGGTCAGACGCAGTAGCAGGACTTTTGCCCGGGGCGCCGCGTTCTGGAGGGCGCCGGCGCCATCCGGAGGGCGCTGCACCATGGCAAGATCCGCTGCTGCGCCCCCCGCTGCAGCTGCCCGCTGTCCCGCTGCCCGCTGTGAAGGGAAACTAGACGCTACGCGTCTAGTTGCCCTTCCTGGAGAGGACCTTAACTGTAATGATGTGCGGTGCGCGTTGACGTCATCGCGCACCGCACAGCAAAGGTCCTCTCCACGAAGGGAACTAGACGCGTAGCGTTTTCGTGCATTCTCACCTTTCACCTGTGGAGTAACACATTCTCCTCTTCCACCTCTTTAGTACCACATTGCTTCCCCAACACATTCCACATCTCCATACTTGCAACTCTCCATGAATGTCAGGGAGACTCCCTGAAATTGTAGCAATTTTGCTGACTCCATAAAGAGTGTAGAAATCTCCCTGATTGCATTTTACCCCCATTATGTATTTGTTATATACTGTACTTGGAAAAAATTATATCAAAGATATACATTCATATAGGATAATTGGTGCCATTCCCTGGTTTATAAGGCACAATGGGGCAGATGTATTAAGCCTGGAGAAGTGATAAAGCAGTGCAAGGTGATAACGCACCAGCCAATCAGTTCCAATATGTAAATTGACAGTTAGGAGCTGATTGGCTGGTACATTATCACCTTGCACTTATCACTGCTTTATCACTTCTTTATTACCTCTCCAGACTTAATACATCTGCCCCAATGATCCATATGGCCACTTGTATGGAACCACTTGCCAGTAGAACACAATACATGAACAAGACATGAAAAGTATCAGTGTGTTTTCGTAAACAAGTAAATATTACTGGGCAACAATGCAAAAATGTTCAGGCGGACCAGTACATGTCCACTTTAACACCATGCTCATAGCTGTTGCTTTCACAATCTCCCTGAAATGCTTTTTCAACAGTAGGCAAGTATGTACATCTCTCACCTGTGGGGTGATGCATTCTCTCCTTACCTCTGTAGTAACTTTTTACTCTCCTCTCTGCTCTGTAATGACACCTTCCTCCTCATCTCTATAGTAACACAATTCCTACTCCCGAATCATTATCCCTCAACATATTTCTTACCTTCCTCCTGAGGCTCAGATCCTCACTATTATTAAACAGTATTGGTTTAAATGAATACTTTAATCAATGAAAGAGACATATACAGTATATGTGATAATGTGTCTGCAGGCCTTTTTAAAAAAAAAAGCATTACAAGGTATAACAAACAGGATGAAGTCAAAATGCTGGCGGTCAGGATCCCGGTGTTCAGGAGACCAAGGCCGGAATCCCGACAGCCAGCATTTTGCCGACGGCTGGCATCCTGACACCGCCCCTAATTCCCACTTGGTTGGTGGGGCCACGTCAGCAACTGAGTGGGAATAGAACCTGGTGAGCAAACTCTGCCACTGAGCCCGCAGTGTGGCGTGTGCAGTGAGCCCCTCACTGCCAGTATTCTGGCAGATGGGATGCTGCTGTCGGTATGCTGACAGCCGGTATCCCGTCTGCCGGTATATCATACCGGACCCTAACAAACAAATATAACAACAAAGCAGGAAGGATCTGGAGTCTGCAAGTGAGGGTTTGTGGGGTCGCATGCAGCCCCACGGTTGCCTGTTGCCCATAACTAACTAACGAGGACTGCATTTCAATTCTAAACAACATTTTCTTTTTTATTTCCTGAAATGCTTTTAGAATGTGCTCTTCCTATTCTATTTTTTAATGAATGATAGGCAAAGAAGAAAGCTGAAACACATATCAGTCAGTGTAGAGTGATGTTTAGGCATGTTTGCACAAACGTTGGTAATTTATTGAGCCAGATCCACTTTAAAACCAATTCAAGTTGTACTGGCCTGGCAAACATATCCTGAAAAGCAATCTTCATAAGTATTTTTTTTTTAATCTCACCTCTGCAAAAAATAAATATTAAACAAATGTCTCCAGAGACATTTGAAACAAAATGACTGAGTAAAAATGATTTTGCATACATGATGTTTCACCGTTCATGCAAGTCTGCAGATAGGACTGTAACTTAAATATCACCATTGGTCTTCAGATGAACTGCACAAGACTCTACTAGTTCCCTGACATTTAGACTACAGCTTAAATGCTCTTAAATGTAATTTGTGATAGGGAAGCAAGCAAACAATTATGTCTCTACAGTATTATACAGGGAAATGTCATAACCCTGAATAATAATAGTGATGAAAGTATATTGCTAGATTTTTTCATGATGTTGAGTGCAAGTACGTATGGCCACCGAGAGCTGAGAAGGGCCCAGGTACTATGGGGACACAGCCGAAATCTGGGAGGTATAGCTACGCCTCCTCCAAAAATGTTTTGTATTTTTCCCCTTAAATATCATGTTCTGCAGCACAGGGACCCCACCTTGTAACGATAGACAGTCAATTGACCGCTGGTCGCCGGGATATCTAGATCAGGGGTGGGGAACCTTTTTTCTACCAAGGGCCATTTGGATATTTATAAAATCCTTCGGGGGCCATACAAAAATTATCAATTTAAAAATTAGCCTGCCCCCGGTAGTTATGCCCCAGTAGATATGCCCCCAGTCGTTGTTATGACCCATTAGATATGCCCCCCTAGTAGCGCCGCTTATACACACACACACACACACACACACACACACACACACACACATTAAAAGAAAAAAAACCACAATACTCACCAGCCCCACTCCTGTTTCTGGGGGGTCATTCCGAGTTGATCGCTCGTTAGCTGTGTTTAGCAGCCGTGCAAACGCTAAGCCACCGCCCTCTGGGAGTGTATCTTAGCTTAGCAGAAGTGCGATCGGATGGATCACAGAGCGACTACAAAAAAAAATTGTGCAGTTTCAGAGTAGCTCCAGACCTACTCCAAGCTTGCGATCACTTCAGACTGTTTAGTTCCGGATTTGACGTCACAAACACACCCTGCGTTCGGCCAGCCACGCCTGCGTTTTTCCAGGCACAACTGTGTTTTTACGAACACTCCCTGAAAACGGTCAGTTGACACCCAGAAACGCCCCCTTCGTGTCAATAAATCTGCTGCCAGCACTGCGACTGAATAGCTTCGCTAGACCTTGTGTGAAACTACTTCGGCCGTTGTGAAAGTACGTCGCGCGTGCGCATCACGCCACATACGTAAGAGTGCCTTTTTTTGCATCATCACTGCGCAGTGAACATTTTTAGCTAGCGATCAACTCGGAATGACCCCCCTGGACCGCTGCCCTCCGCCTGGCCGCCCGCTCCTCAGAACTATGGGAGAGATGTCATGATGTCTCTCTCATAGCGCTGCACAGCCGCACACATACACTGCCTGAGTCGGAAGCCAGAGCTCAGGAGTGAGTTCCTGCCTCCGGCTGCTGCTGAGGGGAAGGAGCCGGGCGCCCGCTGGTAACAAAATCTCAGCAGGTGCCTGGCACCTCCCTCGGTTAGGTGAGCCTGGCCAGGCTAGATCAAGTGGCTTTGCGGGCCTCATATGGCCCGCGGGCCTGAGGTTCCCCACCCCTGATCTAGATAATAGAGTTCCTTGCTTGCCACATATATATGTTTTGAAAGTTTAAAAGACAATTGGAATCAGAGGCGGAACTACCGCCAGTGCAACCAGTGCGTTGCACTGGGGCCCGCCTCTGTCCAGGGGCCCAAAGCATGTAATGAGTCAAACTGACTCATTACATGCCGCTGTGCGCTGCAGGCAACCGCTGCCCGCAGCGTACAGCCACCCGGAGAGAGGAGAGGAGCAGCGGTACGGGGGAGAAGGAAGAGGAGGGAGCCGAAGGAGGGAGCCGCAGCAGCGCTTTACTACTCAGAGCCGGCCCTAACCAATATGATGCCCTAGGCAAGATTTTGACTGGTGCCCCCTAGCACTGCCGCTAGTTCTGCAGGACGTGCCTGGCATGAGTCAGCTGGCAGCTCTGCTAACGTTGGGGCGCCTTTTGTTTATGAAAATGCATCTTATTTGCATTACTATGTGGCTAGGATGCGCAAGCAGCTTTTGCTGATTAAAATGATATACAGCATGCCTATATTCTGTGTGCGACTGCGGCTGTATCTGCATACGAAATGCTACTTTACAGTGATTTCCACAGAATATAGGCATGCCGCATATCATTTTAATCAGCAGAAGCTGCTGGTGCCCCTAAGCATACCAAATGCCCTAGGCATTTGCCTAGTTTGCCTATGCCTAGGGCCGGCTCTGTTACTACTGGTGGAGGCGCTGCTGCTGCCCCTCTGCTTCACTATAGGCTGTCTTCCGAGAACAGCCTATAGTGAAGCAGAAGGGCAGCAGCAGCAGCGCCTCCACCAATGACACAGCGCTGCTTCGGCTCCCTCCTCCACCTCCCTCCTCCTCCTTCTCTCCAGCCCGGGAATCGTCTGACGCTGCACCAAGGAGCCTGAGCCAGCGGAGACGCCGGAGAGGGTAAGTATAATTCTTTCTTTCTGTCTCTTTCTTTCTGTCTCTTTTTTTCTTTCTTTCTTTGTTGGGACTGCCTGCCGCTATGTGTAAAAATGGGGGACTGCCTGCCGCAATGTGTAAAAATGGGGGACTGCCTGCCGCTATGTGTAAAAAGGGGGACTGCCTGCCGCAATGTGTAAAAAGGGGGAATCTGCCTGCCGCAATGTGTAAAAATGGGGAATCTGCCTGCCGCAATGTGTAAAAACGGGGGACTGCCTGCCGCAATGTGTAAAAAGGGGGGACTGCCTGCCGCTATGTGTAAAAATGGGGAATCTGCCTGCCGCTATGTGTAAAAAGGGGGAATCTGCCTGCCGTAATGTGTAAAAAGGGGACGCTGTCTGCCGTTATGTGTAAAAAGTGCACGCTGTCTGCCGTAATGTGTAAAAAGGGGGACGCTGTCTGCCGTTATGTGTAAAAAGTGTACGCTGTCTGCCGCTATGTTTAACAAGGGCACGCTGTCTGCCGTTATGTGTAAAAAGTGTACGCTGTCTGCCGCTATGTGTAACAAGGGCACGCTGTCTGCCGTTATGTGTAAAAAGGGGACGCTGTCTGCCGTTATGTGTAAAAAGTGCACGCTGTCTGCCGTAATGTGTAAAAAGGGGGACGCTGTCTGCCGTAATGTGTAAAAATGGGGACGCTGTCTGCCGTAATGTGCAAAAAGGGGACGCTGTCTGCCGTAATGTGTAAAAAGAGGAATCTGTCCGCTGTGAGGTGTAAAAGGGTCTCTACCCGGTGTAGTGGTGCTACTGTGCGGCGTAATTTGAAGAATGGAGACTACTGTGCACCGTTTTGTGAATTGGTATTATTTTGTGGCAACACCCCTTCCCCACGAAGCCACGCCACTATGTATTTTTGCGCGCGCCTACGGCGCGCACTGCCCCTGTTTTGCATGCAGGGGTGGGGCTCCAATGCCGTTTCTTGCACACAGTGCTAAAATGTCTAGTTACGGCACTGTTGCTAGGTATCCATTTCTCTGGCCCTGAGCAGGTCCCCCTCACCAGATCCTCTCCAGGGGTGAGGGGGTGGACTTGGATGGGATGTGGGGGGGGGGGCAAAGCATTTTGTCGCACCTGGGCCCACCGCTTGCTAGTTCCGCCACTGATTGGAATCATGTCTATATCCCAGAAGTAACACATCATTCTTGTAATATAAGTTGAGGGTGATATAGTGAATTGTGAATATAGCGGATATTAGGGCATAAGAAATACTTGTCTATATTTTATATTATATCATCATAGAGAATATAGAGGGACCCCTAAATTCACCCTTATGGGGTCATATACTGTAACTGTAACAATATGGATTTGAACTGAAGGAGACACAGGACACAGTAAATGCATTGATGGCTCCAGAAATAGCAATGCCACCATAATCATATTATTGTGTGTAAAAGACCACCATACTTACGCCATTCTACCTACCGGATATTTGTAAACTAATATTACATCCATCCGTTACAACATCTCATTGGCGGCTTCATTGTATAAATACCCGGATTTGGGCTGGCAGCAGCAACTACAGTCCTGACGAAGCTCTGAGGAGTGAAATGCACATTGGTTATACTGCGTGTCTTTGATATTGCTAGAATACAATTGTGCATATTAATATGAATGGGGCTAACAGCCAGACATAATGGGCGGTATTCAAATGATATATCATGCCCAATCTCCTTTCTTAAATGATCCCCATTACTGTGCATATCGCTCCCATACTAATCTGGTTTAGCCATGTAAAGGGTTGGGTGCCTCGCTACTCCGGGGATAACGAGTTGAAAAAAATTATACCACGCCCCCTAGGGCAGAAACAGAACGGGCGTGGAAAGGGGTGAAAAGAATTGAATACCGCTCAATGTCTGAGGTGTATGGGAATCGCATGTGTCAACTTAGTGAATATACTAGCTAGGTAGGAGCGACACAATATCTTGACTTAATAGTGAGAGCTAAATAATTGTGGAGCAGTTGCAGTCCCTGTTAATAAATCTTGGAATATGCAGGAAGCAAAAACATCACTTTTACATTAACAGTGTAACAATACCTGGGTATTATTACTTCGTAATAATTGTAGATAAAGAGGAAGGAGGAGAGAAAAGTAATTGTATATTGGTAAGGCCCTCATTCCGAGTTGTTCGCTCGCAAGCTGCTTTTAGCAGCATTGCACACGCTAAGCCGCCGCCTACTGGGAGTGAATCTTAGCTTAGCAAAATTGCGAAAGAAAGATTCTCAAAATTGCGAATAGAAATTTCTTAGCAGTTTCTGAGTAGCTCGGGACTTACTCTGTCACTGCGATCAGTTCAGTCAGTTTCGTTCCTGGTTTGACGTCACAAACACACCCAGCCAGCGTTCGCCCAGACACTCCCCCATTTCTCCAGCCACTCCCGCGTTTTTCCCAGAAACGGCAGCGTGTTTTCACACACACCCATAAAACGTCCAGTTTCCGCCCAGAAACACCCACTTCCTGTCAATCACATTACGATCACCAGAACGAAGAAAAAAACCTCGTAATGCCGTGAGTAAATTACCAAACTTCTTAGCAAATTTACTTGGCGCAGTCGCAGTGCGAACATTGCGCATGCGCAATTAGCGGAAAATCGCTGCGATGCGAAGAAAATTACCGAGCGAACAACTCGGAATGACCACCATATCCGTTTAACCTGTATTTCTGTTTATAACTGTTACAGACAAAAGCAATATTTGCATTATATGATAAGCAGATACGCATGAAGCCCAGGAAATAATAAAGCTATGTTTATGTCTTGAAGTAGTACCTGTATAGATCCAGGAGTTTATGTATTGAGCTGAATAGCTGCGTGGATAACTTGAGTTAAGATCACACAGACACTGAGATTACGCTACCTGCATAGGGACGTGTGTGATCAAACATACGAGTGTGTCAACAAAGTACTGTAATCAGACATACGAGTGTATGTTTGATTATTATGTATGATCAAACATACAAGTGTGTCAACAAATTACAATATATCAAACAATATTGCAATTTGATGTCTGTCCAGTAGCAATATACTAATATCCAAATACATATAATGTATTAATAATATGTTGAATTCACTGCTGCTGAAGAATTTGTAATAAATATCAAGCAGACACTGGCACTTCTGTGGAGTGTGACCTATTATACACGACATTTGTTGCATTATGTGAAGGATAAACTCAAGCCTCCACAGTTTCAAACAACTACAGGATAGAACACGGCTTTATAAGGATTAACTCAGAGAAATTGGAGATTGGAGACTATGGGGATAATTCAGAGTTGATCGCAGCAGCAAATTCGTTAGTAGTTGGGCAAAACTATGGGGGTCATTCCGAGTTGTTCGCTCGCTAGAAGTTTTTAGCAGCCGTGCAAACGCATTGTCGCCGCCCACCGGGGAGTGTATTTTCGCTTTGCAGAAGTGTAAACGCTTGTGCAGCAGAGTCCTGCAAAAATATTTTGTTCAAAACAAGACCAGCCATGCACTCTTCGTGTGCGTTGATTCTAACGGAGGGACGGCTTTTGACGTCATACACCCGCCCAGCTTTCGCCCAGCCATGCCTGCATTTTCCCTGGCACGCCTGCGTTTTCCCAAACACTCCCAGAAAACGGTCAGTTAACACCCAGAAACGCCCCCTTCCTGTCAATCTTCTTGCGGACGCCAGTGCGACTGAAAACGTCTCAAGAACCTGTGCAAAACCACGATTCTCTTTGTACCCGTACATCGTGCGTGTGCATTGCGGTGCATACGCATGCGCAGAAATGCCAATTTTTAGCCTGATCGCTGCGCTGTGAACAACGGCAGCTAGCGATCAACTTGGAATGACCTCCCACTGCAGGTGTGGCAGATATAACTTTTGCAGAGAGAGTTAGATTTGGGTGGGTTATTTTGTTTCTGTGCAGGGTAAATATTGGCTGCTTTATTTTTACACTGCAATTTAGATTTCAGTTTGAACACACCCAACCCAAATCTAACTCTCTCTGCACATGTTATATCTGCCCCCCCCTGCAGTGCACATGGGGGGTAATTCCAAGTTGATCGCAGCAGGATTTTTGTTAGCAATTGGGCAAAACCATGTGCACTGCAGGGGAGGCAGATATAACATGTGCAGAGAGAGTTAGATTTGGGTGTGGTGAGTTCAATCTGCAATCTAAATTGCAGTGTAAAAATAAAGCAGCCAGTATTTATCCTGCACAGAAATAAAATAACCCACCCAAATCTAACTCTTTCTGCACATGTTATATCTGCCTCCCCTGCAGTGCACATGGTTTTGCCCAATTGCTATCAAAAATCCTGCTGCGATCAACTTGGAATTACCCCCATGGTTTTGGCCAACTGCTAACAAATTTGCTGCTGCGATCAACTCTGAATTAGGCAGAATGGTCCCACCTCTGCATATTTTCAAAGGTTTGCAATCAGATAGTCGCCACCCAGACAGAGTGGACATCCGCCCCATGTAAGTGTGCGTACGCCGTGCAAAAAGCTTTTCAAACGCCGGTTAGCTGCAATCCATTCGCAACTCACTCACCATCGAATGATTTTTCCAGTCTGTGCAGTCTGTGCGTAGCCCAGGACTTAATCCTACAATGCGAAAAAAACAGGCTGATCGGGCCTGAAAACCCTCCCTGAAAACGCTTGGGAATGCCTGCATTTTTCCAGACACTCCCAGAAAATGGCCAGTTACCACCCACAAACGTTCACTTCCTGTCAATCAATCTGCGTATGCCTAGCGATCAAAAAAGGCGCAGGATTTTTTCACAGTTTGGCCTAGCGCCTGCGCATTATGATCAATACGCATGCACAGTCGTTCGATAATAGGCCGCTCCTTCTTGAGGCCAACTGTGTGCCCATATCTCTGCTGACCCTCCAGTGTCATACCGGTCCTGGTCTCCATGGCTTCAAAGGTGATCTGCTGCTGCTGGAACTGGTGTATGATGTGACAGGTGCCAGCACTGGAAAGGACATTCATCTGGCTGGAGGCTGCAGCACCTTGCCTGTACCTGCCCAACCTTTAGAGATAATGCCACTTTTTACTTCCTCCTCCACATCAGTGTACAGTGTATGATGCAGACCTTATAGCGCCGCGTATGTGCTGCTGACCCCACCCAGGCTGATGTGTCAGTCTTAGCACTTTTGGATTTGCCCATCACCCTGCCCCCTTTAATTAAAGCAGTGTCCCCCTCTCCCCGACCCTAACACCCATCCAGCCTCTTTGTATGACATAAACACAGCTAATTCCCCTCCGGCTCACAGAATTTCTGCTAGCGAGAAGTCTGCCATATGTGTGCACTATAGTGAAGCCACTCTGAGTGCACCCTGAAATTTGGCATACAGCAGCGAGCGACAGTGCTACACAGACATGCCAAATTTCATCTCAGTACGTCCAGTTACTTTACATGTGTAGCCCCTTAAACACCATGACCCACTGTCATGAAATTACAATGGAGGAATGCTGTTTATTCTATTCAGGATTATTATATATATGATTAGTATGTTCTGTCAGGGCGTTTGGCACCGCCTGTCCGGGTGTGTCTTATTTGACAGGCGGTGTGCTGGCTAATAACACCTTCTACCCTAGAGAACCTCAAAAAGTGTGTAAGGGGAATGATTCAAAGGCCTCACTCAGTGATTAGTTAGCGGTTCATCCATTCACTGATACAAGCACAGAATACAATGATCCATGGACTGTCTGCCTTCCTTGTGTCAATTGTGGGATTGTCCCAGAACCATAGAGTTATTTTCTGGGGTTTTTTTTTTGTAAATACAGTTTTAGTTGTTTTTTTGTTGTTGTACATTTTGTTTTTATTAAAGAATGAATAAGCATACAGCCACTAGAAACATTCCACTATTACATACTAGTAATGGAAGATAATACCAATCAACAAAAAGAAAGAAAAATAGAACTTATAGCAGAACATGTGACATAGGGCAAAGTGGCAAAGAGTTGTTATTGCATCAAAACCATATTCTACAGATTAGTTTTATACATTTCAACCACAACTATATGACTAGCCAAAGTAACCGCACACCTATGACTATATATAAGAATCACAACCAAAGTTCTGTATGCCTCATTTACTCAATACATAAACCATAGCCATTTGATGAGGGGCCACAGAGACAACAACCACAAACATATCTGTGTTTGGAAATAACACGTAACATATTACTTGTGACCTCAGAATGATTACATAATTAAAGCACAACATACATAACATGTCCTGACATTGCCCCCACTAACCTCACATTGCTTGTGACCTCATAATGATGTCACAACTAAAGCATGGCATATAACAGGAAGCCTGGTGGTGGTCTTATACACTTGACAAAGCAGAGTCCTAGTCATGGCATGCTGTTCTGACTGGTTCGGCTGGCTCAAGAGGTTCAACTGTTTGAACTATGGCCAAATAAATGATGAGGCTGACATTTCTGAGCTCCTGCCACAGGACACCAATTCCGAGTCCCTGCAGGAGGATGATAACCTTGAATTCCTGGATGAATCGGAATATGACATGGAATTCCTGGATGAGTCGGAGGATGAACTGAAGCTCCTGCTGGAGTCGGAGGATGAGCTGGAGTTCATGCAGGTGAATGATGACTATATGGAGCCCCTGCAGGAGAATGATAACTGGGAGTTCCTGGATGAGTCAGAAGATGACCTTGAGCACCTGCAGGAGGGTAATGACTCTATGGAGCACCTGCAGGAGGGCGATGACTCTATGGAACACCTGCAGGAGGGCGATGACTATATGGAGCCTCTGGAGGAGGAAGTTCAGCCTTTTATTATAAGACGCAATGAAAGGCAAACACTTATCATACTGAATTATCCTACAGTGAAGTTCTGCCTGTATTTGTAAGAGGTATGTAATCATATGAAAGGAATGCTTTGACAGACTTGAGGGAAAATTGATCAAATAGCATTTTTTGGGTGGAAGAGATAGAAAACATCACACATTGCCATCCATTGCTGGTTTATTATTACATTATAAGGGCACAGTAATATTTATATAAAGGGGACTGATATTAAGTCGCATGGCCTATTATTAAAGTGAAGGGAAGGGGGGGGGGTTACATTTATATTTTCACCACATGTTGGGCCTGTGTCAGACACTTCAGCGTCCGTGTGTAAGTGTACAAGTCCTTCCTTCCCTGGTGTACAGGCGTGCGTATGATGTGCAAGGACTGAGATGCCCACTGTCAGTATCCGCACATGCTGTAATGCTGCTTGAAGCTTGCACCAGCCCTATGCTAAGTGCAGATTATACGTATGAGTATGGCCTCCACTGTGAGTGGTTCAGGGTCTCTGTACACAACCACTTCAGCAACACGCCCGCAATAATTCTATAACAAGCCCATAACATAGACCATCTCATGCGTCCGCATTGCCACTTCCCAGTCACCGCCCAGGTAGATTTCTAATATACTTCTGCGACTGTGTGTCTCATACAGAACTGTGACTCTGTGTGCACAATGGTGACACATGTCCAGTGTGCCTGTGTTTCTCATACAGAACTGTGGGGGCCATTCCGAGTTTATTGCTAGCTGCCGTTTTTCACTGCGTAGCAATCAGTGATAAAAATGGCTAATCTGCGCATGCGTATTCACCGCAATGCGCACGCGTGACGTACTGGTACAAAGAGCATCGTGGTTTTGCACAGGTTCTAGCGAGGCTTTCAGTCGCACAGCCGATCGCAAGGAGATTGACAGGAAGAGGGCATTTCTGGGTGTCAACTGACCGTTTTCAGGGAGTGCTTAGAATAATGCAGATAACGCAGGCGTGCCGACAAAAATGCAGGCGTGGCTGGGTGAACGCTGGGCGGGTGTGTGACATCAAAAGCCGTCCCTCCGTCATTAGAATCAACGCACACGAAGAGTTACTACAGGGTTGGTCTTGTTTTGCACAAAAAGATTTTGCAGGCACTCTGCTGCACAAGCATTCACACTTCTGCAAAGCGAAAATACACTCCCCAGTGGGTGGCGACAATGCGTTTGCATGGCTGCTAAAAACTGGTAGCGAGCGAACAACTCGGAATGACTCCCTGTGACTCTGTGTGCACACAATGGAGACGTATGTGCAGTAAGTAACAAATCGCTCCACTGCATCTGACATCAGTAGTGCATGTGACACAGAATCAGGCCCATACTGACAGACAAGATAGCTCACACTACCCGCACATCCTGCCATCTCGTATATTAAACCAAAGCTCGACCAGGGATTTTCTTTCAGGACCCTTTCACACTGAGCAAATTCCCAGGTTGATGCGCGTTCATGTGCAATAACCCGGGATATATTTGTCAATATGAAAGGGGTATCATTAAGCCAGATAGCCTGAAAGTACAGTACAGATGTGTCCTCTTTTGTTGTTGCCGCGATACATATCATCATGCAGGATAGCGGAAGCGCACGTACGAATGCACCCGCTATCAATTCACTTTAAATGGAGGACCATCCGTTGTAAATTAGAGCTGCATGCCTCTACATAGCGTTGTGGCTTGCAGTACAACAACAACAGAAGAAGACACATCTGTATTACAGTAGATCAATCTACAAAAAAAGGCATAACGTGTTACATTCCAGTCCACTGCGTCGCAGCTCAGCTAAAACATAATGGGCCTAATTCTGAGTTGATCGCAGCAGCAAATTTGTTAGCAGTTGGGCAAAACCATGTGTACTGCAGGGGGGACAGATATAACATGTGTAGAGAGAGTTAGATTTGGGTGGGGTGTATTCAAACTGAAATTTAAATTGCACTGTAAAAATAAAGCAGCCAGTATTTACCCTGCACAGAAACAATATAACCCACCCAAATCTAACTCTCTCTGCAAATGTTACATCTGCCCCACCTGCAGTGAACATGGGCCCTCATTCCGAGTTGTTCGCTCGGAGATTTTCATCGCATCGCAGTGAGAATTCTCTTAGTGCGCATGCGCAATGTTCGCACTGCGACTGCGCCAAGTAACTTTACTATGAAGAAAGTAAGTTTACTCACGGCTTTTTCATCGCTCCGACGTTCGCATTGTGATTGACAGGAAATGGGTGTTACTGGGCGGATGCACGGCGTTTTAGGGGCGTGTGGCTGAAAACGCTACCGTTTCCGGGAAAAACGCAGGAGTGGCCGGGGAAACGGTGGGTGTGCCTGGGCGAACGCTGGGTGTGTTTATGACGTCAGCCAGGAACGAAAAGCACTGAACTGATCGCACAGGCAGAGTAAGTCTGAAGCTACTCAAAAACTGCTAACTCGTTTGTGATAGCAATATTGCGAATACATCGGTCGCACATTTACGAAGCTAAGATTCACTCCCAGTAGGCGGCGGCTTAGCGTGTGTAACTCTGCTACATTCGCCTTGCGAGCGAACAACTCGGAATGAGGGCCATGGTTTTGCCCAATTGCTAACAACTTGCTGCTGCGATCAACTCAGAATTACCCCCAATGGTGGTCATTCCGAGTTGTTCGCTCGTTAGCTGCTTTTAGCAGCATTGCAAATGCTAGGCCACCGCCCTCCGGGAGTGTATCTTAGAGCAAACGAAAGAGTAGCAGAACTGCTACTAAATATTTTCTTGCAGTTTCTAAGTAGCTCCAGACCTATTCCTAGATTGCGATCAGCTCGGTCCGTTTAGTTCCTGGTTTGACGTCACAAACACGCCCTGCGTTCGGCCAGCCACTCCCCCGTTTCTCCAGACACTCCCGCGTTTTTCCCTGACACACCTGTGTTTTTTAGCACACTCCCAGAAAACGCTCATTTACCACCCAGAAACGCCCCTTTCCTGGCAATCATTCACCGATCAGCAGTGCGACTGAAAAGCGCAGCACGAACACGAGCAAATCTACTATGTTTTGTGCTAAATAACTTAGCGCATGCGCTCTGCGTACCATGCGCATGCGCAGTTAGCAACAAATCGCAGCATAGTGAAAATCAGCAACGAGCAAACAACTCGGAATGACCCCCAATGTACAGTAAAACATAAATCAATCACCCATTTCCCATTACAGTCTACATTTTAAGGATATCCATGCTTGAGTCCAGATGGTATAATCAAATTGACTGGGGTGCTAATTCTTTTAGGTTAAAATGCTGTGTCTTACCCGGGATTTTGTGTTCAGGTCCAACCTTGGTGCAACCCGGCTGAAACCCCTCTTAAACTGGCAGCAGGACCTGGGTTACTGCCAGGAGGATGACCTCACTGCACACAGGTACAGCCCTGACGCTTGGAAATTAGATCATCTCCTAATGCCGGCTCTCCCTATGCTGTAAATGGGTCCCAGGTCGCTCGATCTGGGTTATCCGTTAAACTGAGCCTTACCCGGATCCTCTCCGGGGGGAAAACCCTGTTCGTTAGCAGGGTTGGATTCCCAAGTCAGTGGGCCCAGGATGAGCCATTTCCACTTTCAAAAATCATGTGCAATAACACAGGATTTTATTGTTAATGGGAAAGGGGTACAAGGTACTTCTGCTCAAGCATCCTTAAAACCTGTATTGTAATGGTGAAGTTTGGGAATCTCTGGTATAAGGTATATCATTAATCCTCTAATGGCCATTCCAATCTACAGTAGGTCAGCATCTCAGGGCAGTTGAGTATCGTTCCGTTGTCCTTGCAATATTGTCGTCTTAGAAACATTTTTTAATCAAAATATAAATTTAAGCTAAAATTACTTGATATAGGTGGTCATTCCGAGTTGATCACTAGCTGCATTTGTTCGCAGCGCAGCGATCAGGCTAAAAAATGTCTGTTCTACGCATGCGTATGCTGCGCAATGCGCATCATACAAGTACAATGAACGATGTAGTTTTGCACAGGGTCTAGCGAAGCATTTCAGTCGCACTGATGGCCTCAGTGTGATTGACATGAAGGGGGCATTTCTAGGTGTCAACTGACCGTTTTCTGGGAGTGTTCGGAAAAACGCAGGCGTGCCAGGAAAAATGCAGGCATGGATGGGCAAACGCTGGGTGGGTTTGTGACGTCAAAACAGGAACTGAACAGTCTGAAGTGATCGCAAGTGCTGAGTAGGTTTTGAGCTACTCTAAAACTGCACAAAAAAACTTTGTAGCCGCTCTGCGATACATTCATTCGTATGTGAGCAAGCACTTCTTACTACAGTATTTTGGGGGTAATTCCAAGTTTATCGCAGCAGGAATTTTGTTAGCAGTTGGGCAAAACCATGTGCACTGCAGGGGAGGCAGATATAACATGTGCAGAGCGAGTTAGATTTGGGTGTGGTGTGTTCAATCTGCAATCTAATTTGCAGTGTAAAAATAAAGCAGCCAGTATTTACCCTGCACAGAAACAAAATAACCCACCGAAATCTAACTCTCTCTGCACATGTTATATCTGCCCCCTGCAGTGCACATGGGCCCTCATTCCGAGTTGTTCGCTCGCTAGCCGCTTTTCGCAGCAGTGCACACGCTAAGCCGCCGCCCTCTGGGAGTGAATCTTAGCTTAGCAGAATTGCGAACGAAAGATTCGCAAAATTGTGAATAGAAATTTCTTAGCAGTTTCTGAGTAGCTCGAGACTTACTCCTACACTGAGATCAGTTCAGTCAGTTTCGTTCCTGGTTTGACGTCACAAACACACCCAGCGTTCGCCCAGGCACTCCCCCGTTTCTCCAGCCACTCCCGCGTTTTTCCCAGAAACGGCAGCGTTTTTTCACACACACCCATAAAACGGCCAGTTTCCGCCCAGAAACACCCACTTCCTGTCAATCACACTCCGATCACCAGAACGACGAAAAATCCTCGTAATGCCGTGAGTAAAATACCAAACTTCTTAGCAAGTTTACTTGATGCAGCCGCAATGCGAACATTGCGCATGCGCAGTTAGCGGAAAATCGCACCGATGCGAAGGAAAATAACGAGCGAACAACTCGGAATGAGGGCCATGGTTTTGCCCAACTGCTAACAAAATTCCTGCTGCGATCAACTTGGAATTACCCCCTTTGTACTTTAGATTCTTGTGCTACACTGCATTGCAATGGAAACTCCAACCTCTTCAGTTCTTAAAAACAGATTTAAATATCGGTAATAGTAAACTCAAAACAGAGGAGGGGAAGGGGGGGATACAGTTGGACTGTAGTTGAATTTTGGACTGCACTGCAGACCCACCTCTGTAACTGTCACTGGCAAGGAAGTCCAGGAACAGAGCATTGTGCGGCTGATTTATTAAGGCTGGTGAAGTAATAAAGTGGAAGGTGATAAAGTACCAGCCAATCAGCTCCTAACTTCCATGTCACAGGCCGGGTTTGAAAAATGACAGTTAGGAGCCGATTGGCTGGTGCTTTATCTCTCTCCACTTTATCACTTCACCAGGCTTAATAAATCTGCCCCTTTGTACCTAATGAAATGGGTCATGTTGGAGGGTATGTGAAAGCACTGCATGCGCAGTCGTTTGATAATCACTCCATTTGTGAATTCTCTGAATCCATGCTGAATTAGACCCCGTGTACCTTGAGAGCTGTTACTGTTTAAACTTGTGGAGTGATACAGCTGTGGCTTTGTGATTAGGTTCAAATTACAGTCGAAAGTTGATCAGGCCTGAGGTGTGTGGTCGTTGGGAAATAATGCATGGTTATGTGATCTAATGGGCGGGATGTAATGAAGTCCAAGTTTGATGCATGTGGGATGCCAGCCGAACTCAGATGTTTTTTTAAAGGGGCAATCATGTACAAGGTTAAACCATGCCTTGTACATAATTGGCCCTTTAAAAAATGTCCGAGTTCGACCAGCATCTCGCACTGCTGTCGAACTCGGACTTCATTACATCCCACCCAATTTGTCCAATCATGTTAGTGAAATCTGTTTCAATTTACCACACTATTTTGTATGCTTGCCTATTTGCCTATATCTTTTTCTCTTGTTCATTTTTCCTAGTTAGGGAAGGACTAGAGGTGGTGACAGAATTCTAGTAGGGTTAAGCTATAAACACAAATTATACAGAATCACACTTGGTTCTATATAAGTTGTTCAGATAATTTAATTATGTAATACGTGGCTAAAATCCACAATGGGCAGGAGCATTTTGCAAACATCTTCTGTATTACATGTTTTTAGTTAACAAGTAGTGATTCTTCATTGTAGTCCTGTCAGCACAGTATAGAACAAGTACAGGCCTGGTTATTAAGGCACGCTTTTACCATTAATGAATAATAGCTACTGTATGCCTCTACAAGTAGAAGTCTACCATAAAATTTCTGGCATCAAGGTAAGGTAATCTTCCTTGTGTGATGCTTCAAATTTATCAGCTGAATTCTCACCATTATATTAATCATTATTTTAAAACAGCTCATATGCTGCAATCTACGGAAAGTAAATGACTGGTATTATTTTGATTTACACTATAATAAAGTAATGGTATCAGCTCTAACACCGTTTATAATGCTGCATTGACTAATACTGTAGTTTATAGATCTGATTTTGTTTTCTTCATTTAGTAATTGTTTAACACAATACAACAACGGGGTAACTATTAGTTTGGCAGGTGACGAGGCTGCTGTCATACTCAACACAACTCTTTCCTGTCAGAATTGCCAAAAGAGTTGGACTGTATAGTACATTTTGCACTAAAGGTTAAATAAGCTTTGAAAGTGGTAGTTCAATGAGTTTAGCGAAGGCAGTCTCACTGCCTCCCTATTCTCCCCCTGTTGGAACCATGCAGTTATTGCTGTTCCTGCTGATTTTATTGCCTTGGACAGGCCACAGTGTGATTCCATGGCCCCTCCTCTCTGGCAAATGTAAACTATCATGCAACCTTAGGACCGTCACCCCCCTCCCCCTTCTTCTATGTCCTCTACCATGCTGGCTCTTGTCTCCGCTTCTTTTTTGTGGTGGTGAAAGGTTGAAGCCGGGCTACACTTTTCATTTAAAAAAAATGTATTTAGGTCCTTAACATATTACACCCAAAATAAAAAATAACAACTAGCTCCGATCACAATAGATATCATTATGAATAAATATACAATCAATTATCTGAAAATTGCTGCTCCAATCAGGGATTACTGGAATCCTCACAACTAGATAACAATAGAACAAACAAAGAAGCACTGGATCGAGATAACTGCTGTTCCTTTCACAGTCAGCTAGCTTCCCACTTAAGTAGTTTGGCTGCAACTCCAAAGGCATGGTCCCTGGCTGCACTGGTCTCTCGGTTCGATGCGATGTATAGCTTTGTTAAGTAGCATTTCATGTATACTTACTTTTCTGGAGAAGCAATTCGGTATCCAGGGCTCCAGCGGTTCCTTCTTCAGCTGCGGTCCAGTGGGCGAGATGTACTAAGCGGAAAATGCGGTAAACTCCCTGTTTACCGCATTTTCCTGATGTACTAACCCCCGGCCGGCAGGACAGCGCCGCGGCGGGGTACGCGTACGTCCATAGAAGCCTATGGGCTTCACTCCGCGGCGCTGTGTGAGGGATCCGATCGGATCCCTCCCAGCATGCCCTGCGGCCGCCCCCGTCACCCCGCGCATGCGCAGACTGACTTCTGGGGCCGAATCCCGGAAGTCAGGCTGCCGCTGCGCATCGCGGAGGACAGCTCTTATCGGAAGAGCTGTCCTCCGCAATGCTGATCGCATATGTTAGTACATATGCGATCAGCATCGTGGCGATGGGCGGCGATGTACATTAGTACATCCCGCCCAATGTGAGAAGTGTTGCTGAAAAGGCAGGTCCTTCCTGTGCATATGCCAGCGGATGAGCTCAGGGGAGGCTGCAGTGGTTGCTGGGAGTTCAGCGGGTGGAGCCAGAGTGGATACCGGGCAGAAGACTGGGAAGTAAGCCACTTCCCTGCCCATTTTGCATTGATGTTCAGATTACGCCATTTTGAGATGGCAAATCTGAACACACAGAAGAAGCGGAAAGCTGAGCTTTTCAATTCAGCCGTGAAGTGGGAGTGTCATTACGGAAGTCAGGAACTTCTCCACGTTAACCAGCTTTATGACAGGTTTTTTTTCTCAGCCCCATGAATAGACGCCTAAAACATTAAAGCAAAATGATATAATGAACAGCAATTTTATATTGCAGACCATATAATGTTAATAGTTGACTCTCAGGGACTAGATTAAATATCTGTCTTTAAAATCCTGCGTTGGCTACACACGGTATGACTTTCCCTACACTAGGGTGAGAGGGAGGGCACTAATCTATGCAATAAATAAAGGGAAGACAATGGGCTACCATTTATTGCACTGAGTCCCTTATTATGCCAGACAACTCTCTAAGTATGGCACAAGCTGAGCTCACTTGATGCCCAGGCAGCGGCTATACAGTCACCTTGGAATTGTGCCCACAGTGGCGGCACTGGATGCACTGCCCTCTGTTTTGCCCTGGATGCCGTAATTACCAGTATAGAAGCAGCACAGAATAATTACTGTAGCTTTCAAGGGTGCTATGAATCACTACGAGGTCCCATAATGGCCCAGAAAGCTACCATTTTTATTCTAGGTGATACCATTTTCCAGTCTTCTTTTATATAGTTCTTCCCTCTGATACTTTCCAATGACTACACTATGTATAAACACTTTCATCCACAACAGATTACAGCATTATTAATATTATGTATTCTTTGGACTCAGACTAATGAAAAAAAACCTGTATTCTGTTATCTAGGAAAGCACAGAAACATAGTATACCAATATGAAGATAGTTTAATTTAAATTTTTGTATTTTGGGATGAAAGGCAATTTCATCATCTCATGTATTGTACATTTCACTTTAGATATGTTAGACTTTGAGTTCATTGTACAAATGTTTAGGCTTCACTTGTTCTCTGCGAACGAACTCTGGTACAGTACTTGATAAGGCAGGTCAAAAGTTTATCCCCTTGATAAAAGCTAAAGAGCCTGCTGATAAAATTAATCTAGAGATCATGAACATTTACACATGACAATTTATGACTGTCAGCACTAAAATAATTATATTCAATTTTTTGTATTTATTATTAAATCCCTTAAGAAGATTGCTTCAGTGCCTGGACCACAGGGAATATTTATAAAAAAAAAAAAAGACATTTATAAAAACTGTGCTGACATTCACCCAAATAACACCTATGTCAGGTTTGATTGTTTAATTACATATTGTGGTTATGGTACTTTATTGAGTTCTTATAATAACTGTATTTTTGCATGTTTTCCACCACTTCCACCTTATTTTCCTATCTTTGCGCAGTCTCCACTTTGACTTTATTCAATTATTGTTGAAGCCAGAGGCGTCACTTACATGTGTGACGCCTGGTGCGGCTTCTATAAAAAATCGTGGCTTCACAGGGTGCCGGCAGAAAGGGTCGTGGCTATGCTTCCCGACCCCCGTTTCCGTCACTACGGGGGTACAGGAGGTGCTGGCCAACCCCGGAGACTGCAGTGCCGGCTTCTTCATGATGACAGAAGTGGGGCACTGCATGTAATGTTACAGTGATATAACATGTGCAGAGAGAGTTAGATTTGGGTGGGGTGTGTTCAAACTGAAATCTAAATTGCAGTGTAAAAATAATGCAGCCTGTATTTACCCTGCGCAGAAACAATATAACCCACCCAAATCTAACTCTCTCTGCAAATGTTATTTCTGTCACACCTGCAGTGCAACATGGTTTTTCCCATTAGAGAAAGATTTTGCTTCTGCGAACAGGTGTTAATTGGGCCCTTTATCTCTATCTCCATCCAAGGCTTAGTATATATAACTACTAAGCCCAATTCACAACATTCTGTCCCAAGAAAGAGCGACTCCTCCGTGTGTCGAAGGCGCGCTTCCCAAATAGGGGTGTGGTCTCGATAAAAGGGGTGTGACTTTGTGGGAATTACATAATTGGGAGGTATGCCCCCATTTTTGCCTCCGTGGGGGCATGCCCAGCACTCTGTGAGCTACTGGTCATGCCCCCTGTCCTTCACTCCTCCCCCCGCCCCCACTACGGGACACTGCGACCCGTGGGTGGGACAGCGGGACAGTCTCAGAAAAATTAGACTGTCTCAAAATTAGGACATTTGGGAGATATGCCCTAATGCAGTGGTTCACAAACTGTGTGTCGTGGCACCCTGGGGTGCCTCAGGACACTTGCAGGGGTGCCCTGGGTTGGTGGTCCAAGACCAATGAAAATTATTTATGGTCAATGTAATAGGAAAAACCAGTGCTGATGGCTGCCAATTATAAAATATATGGACATACAAAAGCAAATCCTGTCCCTCACCACACAATTAATCCTAAGGATGACATGTAGACATATTGGGGTAGATGTACTAAGGGGTCTATTCATGAAGCAGAGAAAAGCCCTGTTTTGCGGTAAACAGGGCTTTTCTCTGCTTACCGCAATTCACAGAGCCGGTTACCGTGGAGAAGTCTCTGACTTCTCCAGCGGTACCCCCGCTCTGTGCCTGAATCGCATCACCATACCTTTGTATGGTGAGTGCGATTCATGAAGGTGCGGAAAGCTCTGCTTTCCGCTTCTCCATGGAGTTCAGGTTACGCCGTCCTCAGATGGCGAACCTGAACTGCGGTGCGGAGACGTCAGGGAAGCTCAATGCTTCCCTGATCGCTGCTCTGCACCTCGCGCTGGCTCCGCCCCCCGACCTCCCAGCAACCACTGCGGCCTGCCGGGAGGTCATCAAGCTGCGCATGCGCAAAGGGACCCGTCGCTGGACCCCGCGCATCGCAGAGAGGGACCGCCGGAGAAGACGTCACCGTGGGAGCCCCAGACACCGCAGCGCATCGTCGGAAGGGTAAGTATACATGAATTGCTACTTATCACGGCTATACATCGCATCGAAGCGATGCGATGTATAGTGATAAGTAGCAATTATGATTTCGTTTTGTACATGAATAGACCCCTAAGCCTGAAAAGTGATAAATATCACTGTGATAAAGCACCAGCCAATCGGCTCCTAACTGCCATGTCACAGGCTGTGTTTGAAAAATGACAGTTAGGAGCCGATTGGCTGGTGCTTTATCACAGTGATATTTATCACTTTTCAAGCTTAGTACATCTGGCACATTGTTACTTAATTTAATATTTCTTTCTAAATTTCTCAATAAGAAACTTTTGGCCTAGGGGTGCCATGAAATAAATTCTGATACTCTAGGGTGCCATGATTCAAAAAATGTGGAAACCACTGCCCTAATGTGATGTTTATCTTACTGAGAAGGAGGAGAGTAGCATCACAAGGATGTTATATTGTGACAGATGTATAAAGCCTGGAGAAGTGATAAAGCAGTGATAAAGCAGTGATAAGTGCAAGGTGATAACGCACCAGCCAGTCAGCTCCTTAATGGCAATTTACATATTGGAGCTGACTGGCTGGTGCATTATTACCTTGCACTTATCATTGCATTATCACTTCTCCAGGCTTTATACATCTGCCTCAGTGTCTCTTAATGAGAAAATACTGTTTTTTGTTGTTGTTGACAGTGTGATAGTAATTAGGATACAGTATACTTGTTTTTATCTTGTCATTTTTCAGTGAGTAAAACCACATATAAATGGTGGGAATGCCTTTAAAAATGGGTGCTTTCTCTAGTATCCATTACACGTTTTGTGAATATCTCACAAAAATGGCTTTCTGGCATGCCATGGAGCAAAGTTTCATTATTCAGGATTCTGATGCTGTATATAAAGTGATCACAAATAATAATAAATATCTGCTTTGGTTCGTAGCTTTATCAAATACACTCTTTCAGATACTTAATCCCTGCATCTGGCAAGGCAGTTGAAATAGCTTTGTTCTATGTCTCCAATGCAGTATTAGTATGTATTGCAGTACAATTAATTACTGATCTGCCATATAACATTGCATGGTGGTAAGATTGGATAACAGAGCCTGAAGCATCTTAATCTATTAGAGAGAGAGAGAGAGAGAGACATTCGCTATGCAAGTTTTTATGGGGTTTCAATACCAAACTTGTCAAACTGTAGGAATAATGTGCTTACATATTGTGTTAAAATGGAAATTAAGACCTTTACAACAATGAACAGTTCAAAGGCCTTTTTAGTGAACCCTGTGAAAAGTATTCATTTAATATACTGTATGTTTTTTTTTCTTTTTTCTTTTCTTTAACTGTGCCTATTGGACCCCAGTGTATTTACCTTAATCTCCCAGAAATTCTACATAACATCAACAGACTATATTGACAGCTTTCAATGCCTATTATTGTCATAAATCTCAGAACTACTCAGCCAAAGCCATCGTTGCCATGTCTCTATGCTGCTAGTGTCATGTATGTTTTACAATTACTGGCCTTGGTAAAGCACCATGGAGATGATTTAAGAAATGCAGAAGGTTTCTCTCGATGGCTGGTGCTTGTGACCGGCTGACTGTTGAAAGGGGAGTCTTGATCATTTATGTTATAAATTCACAGCTATGGGGGAAATCAGTTTGATCATTAAATGGAAACACTGCAAAGCATTTTTCAGCTATGCTCAAAACATTTTGATATTTTGTTTCATTGAAGCATCAGACAAACCATGCGAACTTTTCATTTGTAAGTTATATTATTTGTTTGATACTTTAGAGCAGTGGTTCTCAGACTGTGTGCCTAGGCACCCTGGGGTGCCACTTGCAGGGGTGCCTAAAGGGGGGTACACACCTAGAGATGTGTGCTGAGCGATCTATCACAGACCACTCAGCAAACATCTCTCCCCCCGCTCAGCACTCAGCGCGATGTGTGCTGAGCGAGGGGGGGGGGGGGGGGCGCTCACTTCAGACAGCACGCAGGCTCAATCTAGCACTGGCGATAGCGATGCATGGGGCTGCGCATCGCTTTCACTGCAGGCATACACACGGAGAGATCTGTGCTTAACTTCTGAGCAATCTAGTCAGATTGCTTATAAATTCAGCTTGGATCTCTCCGTATGTAGCCCCCTTTAGATTGGTGGTCCAAGACCAATTCAAATTATTTATGGTCAATGTAATAGGCAAAACCAGTGCTGGTGGCTGCTAATCATAATATATATTGACAAACAGAAGCAAATCTTGTCCCTCACCTCATAACTGAACCTAAGGATGACATACTGTATAAACACAATTTGCTTCATTTAATATTTCTTTCTAAATTTCTCAGTAAGAAACTTTTGGCATGTGGGTGCTGTGAAAATAATTCTGATACGCTAAGGCGCCGTGATTCCAAGAAGTTTGAGAACCACTACTCTAGAAGGTTCATAAGTGGTTCTTCATACCCTATATTATCCTTATGGGGAAATTTCAATCATAAGAACTCACTAGATAAGTGTATACGTTACGAGGCTGATGTAGAGTTCACATCCACTAGACCAATAAGGTATTTAACCAGCGTCTTAGTTTTAGCAACCTTTTTTAGGTTATTGAAACTAAAACGTTGGCTTGATACCTTATTGGACTTTTTATTATATGCTGTTGAACAGTCCCCAAGTGCCACCTGCTGCTGTGTCTCTATCAAATTTACTTCAAGGTAGGCACCTGGGACCATTGCCTTCATTACAGATGTGTCCTCATGCATCTAGCCTCAGTATGCCATGCATCACGAATTGCCCGGTGAATGTGAGCTGCAAGGTCCCGTGCAACTCTGCTAGCATCAGGCTTCTTTTATTTGCTAAAAATGTGTCGTAGTTGCAACACAATGCAACTAAGATGCTGGTTAATTTGAAATGCAACACTTGCATATCTGTGTGTGCCTGAGTCTGTATACAAAGCACTATGGAACTTGGCATGGAAAAAAGACATGGCTGCTGCATCGTAGCACTTCATGTACAGATTCAGAGACTCAGAGTCACACATTGCGACAAAGATGCTAGCAGAGTTTCACTGAACTTTGGGGGTAATTCCAAGTTGATCGCAGCAGGAATTTTGTTAGCAATTGGGCAAAACCATGTGCACTCCAGGGGAGGCAGATTTAACATGTGCAGAGAGAGTTATATTTGGGTGGGGTGTGTTCAATCTGCAATCTAATTTGCAGTGTAAAAATAAAGCAGCCAGGATTTGCCCTGCACAGAAATAAATAACCCACCCAAATCTAACTCTTTCTGCACATGTTATATCTGCCTCCCCTGCAGTGCAAATGGTTTTGCCCAACTGCTAAAAAGATTCCTGCTGCGATCAACTTGGAATTACCCCCTTGGTGTACTGAGAGGGATTTTTGGCACAACTGCAGCAATGAGCAATGTTGTGTGAGGACACATCTACAGCGGATGGGGAGAGGTCAGGGGGTGCCCTGGGTATGGGAGTGGTGGGTTACGGGGGTGCCGCGGGGGTGTCGCAGGTGTGGGAGTGGTGGGTGTGGGGGTGTTGCGGGTGGGGGAGGGGTTGGTGCAGGGGTGCAGTGGATGGGGGAAAGGGTCCAGGGGCGGTGGGGGAGGGGCGTGTGCAGGGGTCCGTGGGTGTGGGAGTGGCGGGTGTGGGGCTGTTGCGGATGGGGGAAGGGTTCCAGAGGTGCTGCAGGTGGGGAAGGGGTGGGTGCCACAGGTGGGGTAGGGGGTCTGGAGGAGCAGCTGGTGGGGGCGCAGGTGCCGCGGGTGGGGGAGGGGCAGGTGCGTGGGGCTTGATGGGGGATTTGGTCTGGAGGTGCTGCAGGTGGTGGAGTGGTGGGTGCGTGGGTGCCACGGGTGGGGTTGGGTGTCCAGAGGCGGCATGGGTGGGGGAGGGGTGGGTGTGGGGGTGCACTGGATGGGGAGGGGGTCCGGGGCTGCTGTGAGTGCGGGAGGGGCGGGTGCGAGGGTGGGGGAGGGGTGGTTATGGGGCTGTTGTGGATGGGGGAGGGTTTCTGGAGGCACTGCAGGTGGGGAAGGGTGCGGGTGTCGCGGGTGAGGTAGGGGGTCCGGAGGCACAGCGGGTGGGGGAGGGGTGGGTCCGGGAGTGCAGCGGATGGGGTCAGGGGGTGGTGCCTGTGTGGGAGTGGCGGGGGTGTTGTGGGTGGGGGAGGGGTGAGTGCGTGGGTGCCGCTGTAGGTATTACAGTATATATAAGTGCACAGTATCTCTGTGGCAGTTAGTGAGGGTTGTTGATGGTGTCAGAGGGGCGAGGGCCAGTACACAGACAGGCGGTTAGAGAGCAGAATGAGGGTGACAGGGCGTAGTGACGGGGAGTACTTAGCAGATGTAGGCGTGGAGTACAGGTGTCATGTCACAGTGTGAGTCCCTTTGCTCTCATGTGTGAGGTATGTGTGACATATGGATGTTGCGGGTCATTGTAGCCACTAACCTCTAGGCTGCTGCTGTGAGATGTTCAGTTGACTGCAGAGGGAGGGAGCTCCGGCCCAGCAACAATGGGTTGTGGTGAGTGTTCCTTCCTGGCCCTGTTCTGCCACACACTGTCCACCCCGTCTGATGGGCGTCATTCCTGAGCATGGCAGCCCTTGTCTGTATGCTGCAGGTGCTCATATAGCAGTGCCTGAGCTAGCGCCCCCGTCCTGGGGTGTGGGTGTCAGGCAGCAGGTATGGTGTCTAGCCGGGAGAGGAGCTGCGGGCGGCCACTCGCTACCTGCAAGTACCCTCCGTATCTGTGCTGTTCCCCTCCCTGCAGATGCTGTCAGTGGCCGTGGTGTTCTTCTGCTACTGCTGGCCATCCTCACCTCCCTATACTGTAGGTAAGGTCTTGTACCTGACTCTGCTGCTGGCACAGGGTATGGGGTAGCTCCCTGCAGCAGATGTAGTTGACTCCGCCCAGCACCGTGACTCCGCCCACCGTTGGAGACACAGGCACAGAGTCACAGATCTGGGCTATTATATAGGAGATGTATATATACTGTATAATCTAAAACATAAGCTGGCACATCAATGCTTACAAAGAATTGTAATTGCACCTGGTGCTCTCCAACAGTCAGTTGATTTGAGCAGGACCAAGTACAAGACAGGTACTTGGGACATCTTATAAATAAACATCACGGACCCTAGATACGTTATATCAACGTTTCAGAACATTTTATGTTACGTTCCTGATGAAAGAACACAACACAAAAGCTTCTGAAATGTTTATATAACGTACCTGGGTTCCGTGGTGTTTGTTCGAAAGACGTCCAGAGTGCTGCTGTTACCTGACATATATTAGTAGTTGTGTATTTGTGATAGTTATTCATGCAGAAAAGAATGATTGCGTTAAAATTCCCTGTAAATATATGTCTGTATGAAAAATTGTTAATATATAGAATAATAAAATAGGAATATAGTAATATACAGGTTAAGTCTTGTGCTGTGCTACATTTTCCGTGAGATTGAAATACGCTTGACTACCTGCAGTTTTTCATGTGGTTCAGTAGGATGTCATGATAATTCTTTGGGCCCTAACTACATGTGTCAGATTAGATAAGAGTGAGCGACGATGCAAGTCATTTAGCATTAAGAATTTTCTTTTAAGTCCTAGCACTATGATATGTTTGAGATCTGTAATGAACCTACAGCCTGTTATTTTATCCCTTTGAATATTTTAAAGCAATAACACTAGTAACTTACTTGAAGGAAAAAAAGAGAAACAAAGTTTTGTCTTGTTATTGTCATTATTTTTCTATTAAAGCAGTAACATGTAAAGGTTGCTGGTAAGACACCTGGACCCAGTAGTCCACACTTGTCCACCAGAGCTGGCCCTATGCATAGGCAAACTAGGCAAATGCCTAGGGCATTTGGTATGCCTAGGGGCACAAGCAGCTTCTGCCGATTAAAATGATATGCGGCATGCCTATATTCTGTGTGTGACTGCGGCTGTATCTGCATACAAAATGCTATGTTACAGTGTATTCGAATCACAGTAACGTAGCATTTTGTATGCAGATACAGCCACAGTCGCACATAGAATATAGGCATGCTGCATACCATTTTAATCAACAGAAGCTGCTTGTGCATCCTAGCCACATAGTAAAGCACTTAACATACATTTTCATCAAAAAATGTGCCCGACGTTAGCAGAGCTGCCAGCTGACTCACCCAAGGCATCTCCTGCTGTATGGTGTATTGAGGGAAAATGTATCCAAGCAGAGGCAGAGGTCACAGTGTTAGCAGCCATGTGAGTGCTGTGTTCGGGTGGGTTGGTTGTGAAGTAGTGTTCGACATTTGTGTAAGGGGCATTATGTGTGTCATGTGTATAAGTGAACTAATAATGTGCAACATATATGAAAAGGACATTATGTGTGTCATGTGTATAAGGGCATTAATAATGGGCAACATACAGTATGTGTAAGGGACATGATGTGTGTAAGGGCATTAATAAAGGTTGGCAAAATATGTAGGGCGCATTATGTTTATAAGGACATTAATAATGTGTGTCATATGTGTAAGGCGCATTACTATGTGGTATTATGTGTATAAATGCATTACTAATGTGTGGCATCATGTGGTGCTCTACTGTGTGGTGTAACGTATAGAAAAAAGCACTGCTGTGTGGTGTGGTGAATAAAGAGCAATATGGTGTGATGTAATGTGAACAAGAAGCAATTCAGTGTGATGTAATGTGAACAAGAAGCAATTCAGTGTGATGTAATGTGAATAAGGGGCACTACTGTGAGGAGTAACGTATATAAGGTAAAGTGGCACTACTGTGTGATATAACATGATTTAGGGACACTATCACTTGATAAAATGTGAATAAAGTTGCACTACTGTGTGGCATAATTTAAATTGGGGGTACTATTGTGTGGCCATGCCCCTTTCCAGCAAGAACACACCCCTTTTTGGGCTGTGCACCGAATGTGCACTCTGTTCCTATTTAAATTATAGAGGGTATGAACACCAAAATGAGGACTGCTATGGGTGAGGGGTGATGGTGCTGGGAAAGGGGTACAGGGTCAGAGGGGGAACTAGCAGTGGTGCTAGGGGGCACCAGCCAAAATCTTGCTTAGGGCATCATATTGGTTAGTGCTCTGTTGTCTACAATTGTTTGTCATCCTCAATCAATACAGTGAATTACCTGCAGCTGCAAAGAAAAAGTAATTTTTATCTATCTATCTATATCTCTTTCTCTCTCTCTCTCTCTCTCTCTCTATATATATACAGTATGTGTATATATATATATATATATATATATATATATATACACACAGTATATAAACTATGGATGTTGTTGCCATTACTGCAAATAAAAAAAACATCCCACCCATGAAAGCATTTTTTGTTTTTTTTCTGCACAGTAGAATGTAACCTGATATCAGAACAAACTCTCTTCTCACAAGTACCCACAATCATTTACATTAAAGACGGTGGGGTGGGGGGGGGGGGGGGGGGGTTGGAACCTGTGCAATGATATATATAAGCTCTCCTCATGTGCCTTTTCTTCTCTTACTTACACTATGTTATACTCCATACTTGCTTTGATGGTACCTAACCCCCGGTTTTCCATACTTGTCCTATATAGTCTTGAACTGTAAGTGCTGTTTATTTATGTCCTGTGTTCTGCAATTGGCACTGTGTATCCCTTGTGGCACCATATAAATAAAGGATAAATAAAGGATAATAATAATAATAATAATAATATACATGTGTGTGTATGTATATAGTTTTGCGGGGGTATCCAATAACCGCGGCTAATTGTCCTTCCGTGGGCTATCCAATTAGCCCTGATAAGCCAAGGCTTGCGTCGGCTTTTCTGGGATTTTGTTTCACCTGCCTCAGGCAGGCAAGACCGAATTCCCGGAAGCAGCCCCGTTTTCATCCAAAAATGGGACTGCTTCTACTGAAAACACACAGGTTTCACTGAACCTGCGTGTTTTTGGGAGATAATGTATTTATAGGGATAATGTATTTATAAACATAGGGAAAAATTTCAGTTTTTCACGCCCGATGTTTCTTCACCTTAATTGGATACCTCCCCCCCCCCCCCCCCCCCCCCCACCCCCCAAAAAAAAAAAAATGTACTCAAATCACACATTGCTTCCCAATTTTGGTGTGGACAAGAATGAACCTCGTGACCATGTCTGCATGCTGCCATTGCTGCCACATAATTGGCTGATGATATAAAATGGCATACAGTAACTAGGCACTTATTGCAGGAAGAAATTACTTATGTGATTGTATCCATAGAAATCTCCTGCCTACACTGGCAATTAGGATATAAGCTATCTAACCCTTTTATATGGAGAACCATGACCACACATAGACCTTTTTGCTCATGTTTTTGTTCTGCATGTTACTTTATAGCATTATGTTTTGCTTTTGTATCCTTTTCAGGATGTTTTAGATTCAATGATAAAATAAGACGGTGAATGCACTTGTCAAGATTGCTGCTGCTGCTGGCTGTGCTCCATAGGAGGTCAAGAGTATAGGTATCCCACTGATCGTGTCAGATAGAAGAGATTATTTTGGCACCTCACTGTAATAGCTTCTCATTTGAACTGTTATAATGAGGACTGAGGATTGGTGAAACTTGTTAAAGCAAGGGTCTACACTGTTCATGTAACGTACACTCATCTGAAACCACAGATCTCTCGTTCTCTGCGGATATGTTGCTTTAATCCAGCGGTTTACACATTCCCCGTCTCATGGCACATGAAACATTATTCATATCAAACAGCACAGTATCACATATTTCTGTTTTTAGAGACATAGGCCCTCATTCCGAGTTGTTCGCTCATTGCCGATTTTCTCTATATTGCGATTAGTCGCTTACTGCGCATGCACAATGTTCGCAGAGCGCATGCGCTTAGTTATTTTACTCAAAAGTTAGGTATTTTACTCACGGCTTTACGAGGATTTTTCTTCGTTCTGGTGATCGGAGTGTGATTGACAGGAAGTGGGTGTTTCTGGGCGGAAACTGGCCGTTTTATGGGTGTGTGTGAAAAAAGAACAAAAGGTATGGTATACCTGCACTGCTATAATGTTTGAGTATTGATTAATTGTAAGTGACCAACATATAAACAAATAATTTGAATAATTCATAGATAGTTAATGGTGTTGGCGGTGCTCCCCGGAGGAAATGATAAATATCATACGGGGTTTTTGTGCCGGGAAAAGAGGCCACGGCAACATGGCCTCTTTTCCCGGCACAAAAACCCTGTGTGTGTGAAAAAACGCTGCCGTTTCTGGGAAAAACGCGGGAGTGGCTGGAGAAACGGGGGAGTGCCTGTGCGAACGCTGGGTTTGTTTGTGACGTCAAACCAGGAACGAAACTGACTGAACTGATCGCAGTGGCAGAGTAAGTCTCGAGCTACTTAGAAACTGCTAAGAAATTTCTATTCGCAATCTTGCGAATCTTTCGTTCACAATTCTGCTAAGCTAAGATACACTCCCAGAGGGCGGCGGCTTAGTGTGTGCAATGCTGCTAAAAGCAGCTAGCGAGCGAACAACTCGGAATGAGGGCCATAATCCATTTTTTTTTTTTTTTTTGCAAAACTGAATTTTATTGAGTTTTTGAGTATAAATGTAGGAGTACAATCGACAATCAAAAATACAAGAGGTAGGAGATAAGAACAATTTAAACAGTATATTGTCTCAGGTTGTCGGATCTCACCGATAAGTGGTGATATGTAATTGTAGACACCTGTAAATGTAGTCTAAAAAATTTAAGGTAATTAATTAAGAAATAACATCGAAACTTAGAGAGTGAGTTTGGGTAAGGGGTTTAAAAGGGAAGGGAAGAGAAGAGCGAGGTGGGAGGGGGGGGGGGGAATAGAGAGAGCACTAACAATTGGTTTACACCTATTTGGGTAAGGTGTCTACCAGGTGTTAACCCGGGATATTGTGTTTGGAGGAATTGTTACAATATTCAACGTAGATGTTCATAGAGTGAAGGCCAAAACATAGAGGTAGAGGTATGTATCGAGAGTGAAAATATAAAGAAGAAGAAAATGAAAGTAGAAAAATATGGGGGTAGGGATGGCATGGGAGATGGAGAGGCATTACACCAGGTCCATAACTAGGAAGGAGGAAGGGGATAAAGTAGTTATTTAGAAAAAGAGGTATAGTATATTCCCATAGTTACATTATCTAGTCGTTCCTTTAGACATCTTTCACAGGGGATTTTCAAAGGTTGAGGTTATCTGTGCTTATGTATCTGGGTCAAGTGTGGTCAAATAAGGACTCCATTTTTTGTGGAACCCCGCAAGGCTGGTATATCCCGTGAGAATAGTAGTTTTGCGGTCAAAATAGATATATTTCAGCATAACTTTTAAAACTTCAGATAGGGAGGGGATGGATCGAACAACCCAGCGCTTCAGGATCATTTTTTTGGCGATCGTAAATAGCATGGTAAACATAGGATATAGTGGTTTAACCCCAGGTATAGAGTTCCACGTAGAGAAATTCATGCAGAGGCATGCCCTCGGGTCAGGACGTAAAGAAGTGTGAAATTTTGTATTAATGAATCCTAATACTTTATTCCAAAAGCGCTGAATCCTAGTACAACTCCAGAGACAGTGGTAGAATGTGGCTTTAGCCCCTTTGCATTTAGGGCATTTATTAGAGTTGGAGGGGTTATCAGCATCCTGGATGTAGGGCGGTAAGTATGCCCTATGTATGGTTTTGAGATGTACCTCCTGGAGGTATGCAGAGTTCAGTATGGATAAGGTGCGTTGGTGGTGGCCTAGCAATTGTTCGTAGGAGGTGATGTCCGAGACCTCTGATTGCCATGCAGCAACTAATTTTGGGAGGTAAGGTGTGGAGGGAATGTTCACCAGGTGAGTATATAGCTGTTTAATTTTGTATGCTTTGGACTCCCATTGCTTCATAATTTTTGCTAGTGGGGATGGGTGGGTTGTATGAGAGGGTTTAAGGTTAAGTGATGTAAGGTAGTGTCTCATTTGAAGATACATGAAGAAGTGGGAGGAGGGTAGGGAATATCTGTCTCTCAGCATTTCAAATTGCGTAATGTGTCCACCTGGGTCGAAAACCTGTGAAGCGGAGCACAGCCCCCTCTCCCGCCACTGGAGGAATAGAGTGTTGTGAAGGGAAGGAGGAAAGGATGGGTTTCCCCAAAGAGGTATATATGTGGAAGCAGTATGGTCTAGTTTTAATTTCTTATGAATTTTCACCCAGCTAAAATAGGTGTCTCTGAATAGTGGGTGTTCCAAAATGGAGGGTGGGATCAGGGCCTTTTTTGTGTGTAGAAGAGCACCAGGAGAGAATGGACTAAAGGCATTAGTGTCTAAGGCAAGGTCTGTATAAGTGCTCTTACCCAGTAGCCAGTCTGTGGCATATCGAAGGAAAATTGTAAGGGAATATGTTAAAAAATCTGGGACTCCAAACCCTCCCTCTGACCTGTCCATCACCAGCTTCGCAAAAGCTATTTTAGGTTTCTTTCCTTGCCAGATAAAACGGGTCATAGCTCTGCGCAGCCTGATGTTGTCCAGGTCCCTGAGGCCAATTGGAAGAGATTGCATGATATAAAAGATTTTTGGAAAGATTACATATTTAAGAACTGCGATCCGTCCCAACATAGAAAGGGGAAGAGTAGCCCAGCCCTCTAGTTTGGAGAGGACAGCAGAGATAACCGTAGAAAAATTTAGCTCATAGATACGTGCATTATCTCGCGGGATATTGATTCCCAGATACTTAAAATGTGATTGAGTGATCGTGAAGGTAGTGGTTTGCGTGAGTGCGGAGAGCATGGAGGGGGAAATATTTAAAGGAAGTAGTTCTGATTTTTCAATGTTAATCTTATATCCCGCCGCTGCACCAAAGTCTGAGATCAGGCGTAGAATTTCAGGGATAGACGAAAGTGGGTCAGATACAAATAAGAGCATGTCATCTGCAAATAGGGCGATCTTAAGTTCAGTTGTACCTACAAATATGCCAGTGTAAGAGGTAGAGAGTCTGAGGGCGATGGCTAAGGGTTCTAAAGCAATGGCGAATAGGAGAGGGGATAGGGGACAGCCCTGTCTTGTACCTTTTCCAATAGAGAAGGGGTTGGAGAGGAAGCCGTTGCAAGATATTTGGGTGGCTGGAGATGAATAAAGAGTTCTGATAGCTTGGATAAAGGGTTCTGGGTAGCCAAATCGGTGTAGGGTAGTGTAAAGGTGTGGCCATTCGACTAGGTCGAAGGCTTTTTCCGCATCTAGGGATAGGATGGCGGAGCCTATATGGGATGAATCGGATTTGCAGGAGTGTAACGCTGCTATTACCTTTCTCACATTGACCACTGAATGCCTGCCGACTATGAAGCCAGTCTGGTCCGGGTGGATGGTGTGGGGGAGCGTGAGTTTTAGACGGTCAGCTAAAATTTTTGCAAATAGCTTGTAATCTAGGTTCAGCAAGGATATTGGGCGATAAGAGCCAGGTAGCGACAGGTCCCTTCCAGGTTTGGGGAGTAGTTTAAGAATGGCTGAATTGAAATGCGGGGGGGTCTTTGCTAGCAACAAGGAATTGAAAACCTCAACTAGGATATAATCAAATTTGTGTTGGAGGAGTTTATAAAATTCCCCAGTATAGCCATCGGGGCCTGGGGCCTTATGAGGTTTCAATTGCCCAATTGCCAGGCGGACTTCAGTTAGAGTTATTGGGGATAGGAGTTGAGAAGCCATTTCTTTCGAGAGGGCAGGGTAAGGGAGAGCCTCCCAAAAGGAGGAAGAGGGCTGGTGTGTCCCTGAAGGGGATGGAGGTTGGGTGGGTTTCGGAGGGTGAGAGGGGGTGTTGGACTGGGGTATTGTTGTTTGTGCAGAAGCGTTTGGTCCCTTTGACGTATAAAGTTGTGAGTAGAAGGTGTGCATAACCTGAGCTATCTGTTTATTCATGGAGGTCAGAGTTCCTTGTGTAGTGCGAAGGGAATGAACGATCGCTGGGGAATAGGTGCCCTTTAGTAAATTGGAAAGTAATCGTCCAGTTTTGTTGCCAAACTTGTGGAATTTGTGATGGACTGAGAAAAGATACCGATCACCCATTTACGATAGATATTCATCAAAATGGGTTTTGGATGTCAGGTATGCCTGTTTTGTGGCTGGAGAGGGGGATGATTTATAAATCTGAAATGATTGGGATAAGGCGTCTTGGAGTGTTAAGTATTGAGCCGAATATTTCTTGTTGGAAGCTGCGGTAAAAGATAAAATTGCACCTCTGAGTACGGCTTTTGCCGACATCCAGAACAAGAATGGGTCGGAATTAATGTGTTCAGAGTTGTTGGTACAATAGTCTTCCCAAGTAGCTTCCAAGAAGGATTTGAAAGTTAGAGATTTGCAGAACCTGGAGGGGAATTTCCACAATTTAGTGGTGTCCCTGTCATCAGGGAAATGAGCAGTAAAGGTAACCAGGGCATGATCGGAGAGGGAAATGGGGGCAATGGTGCATTGAGTGACTTGAGGGAAGAGAGTATGGGGGATAAAGAAGTAGTCAATGCGGGAGAGAGAGCCGTGTGCCGCTGAGAGACAGGTGTATTCCCTTTCCGTTGGATTTAGGGCTCGCCAGAGGTCTATAACCTGTAGAGTAGATGAGAAAAAGGGGATGCCTAGTTTGGGGAGTGTGGAGTGAGGGGTCTTACGTGTTGAAGATTTGTCTAGGAGTGTAGAAGAGATCATATTAAAATCCCCTCCGATGATGAGGTTATCTCCCATGTAAGGAGTCAGAAGGGCAATTAGCTGGAGGATGTAGGACTTGGAGTAAGGGGGGGGGGGGTGTATATGTTAGCCAGAATGAATTTTTTGCCCAACAAGTCTACAGAGACTACTACAAATCTACCTGAGTCATCTGCAGTGGTATTGTGTAATTCGAATGGTAAAGATCGGCGCACCAGAATCGCTACACCACGGGCTCTGGAGTTGTAGGAGGAGGATGCCATCACAGACCAACCCAGCATTCCCAGTTTTAAGGTTTCAGACGGGGTCAGGTGGGTCTCCTGCAGGAATGCCACATCTACGCCGCTTTTTTGTAAGTAAATCAGGAGTTTTCTCCTTTTCACTGGGGAGTTAATACCTCCAACATTCCATGTTGCATAGCGGAGATCAGGCATCCCCCCTGGAAACTGGGAGAAACAGGAAGAGTGGTTCAAAACATAGAGGATCAAGGGTAACAGCCTTCAGCATGGGTATATTAAGTGTTACTGCAACATCCAACCATTTCACAGAGTGGAGAGTAGTGCTTAAGAGAAAAGGAGGGTAAAGAGTGTCAGTAAGAATGAAGGGAAAGATAAAGGGGAAAAGGGGATAAACATATGTGAGAGGAGGCAACCAGATGTTAGTATCTGGTGCCGCACTTCCGTAATAGCTGAGTAATAACAGTGTGATAAACAAGAAACACATCCGGCGGGGAGGGGTAGGTCCGTCCCTGCTCCCCAGTGTGCAACTAAATATAAGGGTGACCATGAGGTTCCCGCAGTGTATCATAAGATATATAGATAAACATATCATAATACTTAATCTGCAAATGCAATAAACAGACTGATATAATATGAGCTAATGTGGATGCTTTTCATTTGAAAGGTCAAAGCGTAATATAACGAGGTTGAGGCTATGAAACGTTATTCTGTGGTATCCGTGATGTCGGCATCCTTCGCTTGGGACAGCTCCTGGAGATATGCAGTTGCATCTGGGGGGTTGGAAAAGTCCTTGAACGAGGTCCCATCATAAATGCGGAGTCTAGCAGGGTACAGCAAGCCGAATTTGTGTCCTTCTGCAACCAGTCTAGAGCATACAGGGGAAAAACCTTTTCTGGCGCGCGACAGTTCTGCAGAGTAATCTTGGAATATATGCAATTTGTGTCCTTCCCACGACAGGGTTTTGGCCTTGCGAGAGGCCGACCAGATCTCCATCTTATGTAAATAGTTTAGGCAGCGGAACAGTGTAACGCGGGGTCTCGGTCTGTTAGGGGTCGGTGTCGGACCCACCCTATGGACCCTCTCTATAACCATGTCCTGGCAAACTGACTCAATGCCTAGGAGCGAGGGGAGGGTGTTGCGGACAAAATGAGCCAATGCAGGACCCTTAATAGATTCGGGCAGACCGACCAGCCTATTATTATTACGACGCGATCTGTTCTCAATGTCGTCAATCTTGTTCCATAGCTGGTAATTATCATTAGTGAGACGTTTTACTGTATGCTGCAAGCCTTCAACGTCATGGGAGACTACAGTGATTTGCTGCTCTGTTTTAGAGACTCTGTGTGTGAGGTGTTGAAGTGGGCTGGTGATGTCAGCTACAGCCTTGGAGAGAAGGGGTGTCATGGTGGCTGTTATGGCTGCCACTACATCTGTGTAAGTCACAGGGGATTCATTGCCGGCACTTACTTGACCCCCTGAATCTGGTCCCTCGGCTGCAGTCTTTTTGTGAAGGGGGGGAGCGCTATCGACAGCGGATTCCGCCGTCATCGTCCCTGCAGCACGCCGCTTCTCTTGGCGTGGAGGCTGCGGCTGCTGCTGATGGTCGGGCTGAGGGTGCGCCGTCATCGGGGCCAGGAACTTGTCCATTTGCAGCAGGACAGTTAGCTGAGGCACTGCGGGAGGCTCCGGGGTCAAAACGAGGCTTTAAAAGCCGTGAAAAAGGTGTTTGTAGGGGAGCGGTGGACGGAGCTCAAAACGGAGCTCAGTACTCCATGAGGCCGGAACCGGAAGTCCCATAATCCATTTTAATACAGATGATCTTAATGTTACCATTGCTGTTTGGGTATGTGTTCTCAGGATGCTGTGCATGCGATATATAGTAGCAGGAATACAGCACACAGCGTAGGGTGGGGAAAAATGACAGTAATTGTCTTCATTTATTTTTCTCTTCTCCAACCCACTACTGTTATAGATATAATGTATCTGATCTTATTTAGTTAGCTCATAGTGAAACAATATGTCTTTATTATAAAGAACAATGTAAAATCTTTTGCTTTGCAGCAACTTGTAATGTACATTCCCTTATTACTGTATAGTAAGGAGGACATCCTGAGAGCGGACAGGGGCAGGTGCCCAGAGGGCAGTTAGGCTAGATGTCCTAATTAGAACTGTCTGCCAGAGGGAAAAAGAAGGCACCTAGTAGCAGGGAGAGTCAGCTAAGGGGGCAAGGTGGGGGTCAAGCACAGAGAGATAGAGCAGTTGGTTCCTAAACTTTTTTGAATCATGGCGCACTAGAGTATCAGACTTTTTTTTTTTTTTTTTAACGACACCCCTAGGCCAAACATTATTTATTGAGAAATTCAGGAAAAATAATAAGTAAATTTGTGTTTATATGTCATCCTTAGATTCAGTTATGAGGTGAGGGACAGGGTTCAATCCTGTATGTCCATATATTTTATGATTGGAAGCCACATGTACTGATTTTGCCTATTACATTGACCATAAATAATTTGAATTAATCCAGGGCCACCAACCCAGGGCACTCCTGCAAGTGCCATGGCACCCAGTTTGGGAATAGAGGCTGAGATAGAGGTTGAGGAGATCGGGTAGTAGTTTATAACAATACAAAAGGAAGACTTGCTGAGAAATGACAGGGAATCCTTAGGGTTAGTCACCATTACTGAGCGTTAAACCCATATCGGGAAGGACTGACTTCACCGTCCAATAAGAGTTTGTATTTCCTTGCTTTCATTTGTGGTACAATTTCCCATTCATTACAACATTTAGCTCTGCAGTCTAGTACAGAATGGTTTCTTCCAGTGCTATGTTCATTGATTCCTATGTAAGGCCATACGCAGAGGCGGAACTACCGCCAGTGAAACCAGTGCGTTGCACTGGGGCCCGCCTCTGTCCGGGGGCCCAAAGCATGTAATGAGTCAAACTGACTCATTACATGCCGCTGTGTGCTGCGGGCAACCGCTGCCCGCAGCACACAGCCGCCCGGACAGAGAGGAGAGGAGCGCAGCGGTACGGGGGAGAACGAGGAGGAGGGAGGTGGAGGAGGGAGCCGCAGCAGCGCTTTGTTACTGGTGTAGGCGCTGCTGCTGCTGTCCCTCTGCTTCACTATAGGCTGTCATCCGTCGCTGTGAAGTGCATCCCAGCATTCACAGCGGTGGAGAACAGCCTATGGTGAAGCAGAGGGACAGAAGCAGCAGCGCCTTCACCAATAACACAGCGCTGCTGCGGCTCCCTCCTCCACCTCATAGAAACATAGAAACATAGAATTTGACGGCAGATAAGAACCACTTGGCCCATCTAGTCTGCCCATTTTTTTTATCCTTTAGGTAATCGCAACCCTTTTTGAACCTTAATTCTTTGTAAGGATATTCATATGCCTATCCCAAGCATGTTTAAATTGCTCTACAGTCTTAGCCTCTACCACCTCTGATGGGAGGCTATTCCACTTATCCACTACCCATTCTGTGAAATAATTTTTGCCTAAATTTCCCCTGAACCTGCCTCCCTCCAGTTTCAGTGTATGTCCTCGAGTTCTAATACTTCTTTTCCTTTGAAAAATGTTTCCCTCCTGAACTTTGTTAAAACTTTTGGTATATTTGAAAGTTTCTATCATGTCTCCCCTTTTCCTTCTCTCCTCCATACTATACATGTTAAGATCTTTTAGCCTTTCCGGGTAAGTTTTGTGATGTAGGCCATGCACCATTTTAGTTGCCCGTCTTTGTACACTCTCTAATGTATTTATATCCTTCTGGAGATATGGTCTCCAGAACTGGACACAGTATTCCAGATGAGGCCGCACCATTGACCTATACAGTGGCATTATTACTTCTCTTTTCCTGCTACTGATTCCTCTCCCTATGCAACCAAGCATCTGACTTGCCTTTCCCATTGCTTTGTTGCATTGCTTTCCTGCCTTTAAGTCACTTGAAATAGTGACTCCTAAATCCCTTTCCTCCTCAGTAGTTTCCATTATAGTACCCTTGATACTATATTTAGCCTTTGGGTTTTTGAGACCCAAGTGCATGATTTTCATTTTTAGCATTAAACTGTAGTTGCCATGTTCTTGACCATTTTTCAAGCCTAGCTAGGTCATCAATCATTTGTTTTACCCCTCCTGGTGTGTCTACCCTGTTGCATATCTTTGTATCATCTGCAAAAAGGCATACTTTCCCTTCAATACCATTTGCAATGTCACCAACAAAGATATTACAGAGAACTGGTCCGAGTACAGATCCCTGGGGTACTCCACTGGTAACATTTCCCTCCATAGATTGCACTCCATTTACTACAACTGTCTGTTTCCTATCCTGCAAACCAGGTTCTTATCCATTTAACTATTCTATAATCCACCCCCACACTTTCAAGTTTATTTAGCAGTCTGCGATGTGGGACAGTGTCAAATGCCTTACTAAAGTCTAGATATGCTACATCTACAGCTCCCCCTCGATCTATTATTTTCATCACAGAGTCAAAAAAGTCAATAATATTTGTTTGACATGATCTCCCACCAGTTAATCCATGCTGTTTTGGATCCTCTAAGTTGTTTGATTTAAGATATTCCACAACTCTTTCTTATAGTAGTTTTTCCATTACTTTCCCTACTACTGATGTAAGGCTTACTGGTCTGTAGTTACTTGCTTCTTCCTCCCTCCTCCTCCTTCTCTCCTGCCCGGGATCTCTGCCAGAAGCTTCACCGAGTAGCCTGAGCCAGCGGAGAGGGTAAGTATAATTCTTTCTTTCTTTCTTTCTTTCTTTCTTTCTTTCTTTCTTTCTTTCTTTCTTTCTTTCTTTCTTTCTTTTTTTCCCTTTCTTTCTTTCTTTCTTTCTTTCTTTCTTTCTTTCTGTGCAAAAAGGGGACGCTGTCTGCCGTAATGTGTAAAAAAGGGGGAATCTGCCTCACGGAATGTGTAAAAAGGGGGAATCTGCCTGCCGTGATGTGTAAAAAGGGGACGCTGTCTGCCGCAATGTGTAAAAGGGGCACGCTGTCTGCCGTAATGTGTAACAAGGGCACGCTATCTGCCATTATGTGTAAAAAGGGGACGCTGTCTGCCGTTATGTTTAAAAACTGTACGCTGTCTGCCGCTATGTGTAACAAGGGCACGCTGTCTGCCGCAATGTGTAAAAAGGGCATGCTGTGTGCCGTAATGTGTAACAAGGGCACGCTGTCTGCCGTTATGTGTAAAAAGGGGACGCTGTCTGCCGTTATGTGTAAAAAGTGTACGCTGTCTGCCGCTATGTGTAACAAGGGCACACTGTCTGCCGTTATGTGTAAAAAGGGCACACTGTCTGCCGTAATGTGTAAAAAGGGGACGCTGTCTGCCGTAATGTGTAAAAAGGACACGCTGTCTGCTGTAATGTGTAACAAGCGCACGCTGTCTGCCATTATGTGTAAAAAGGGGACGCTGTCTGCCGTTATGTGTAAAAAGTGTACGCTGTCTGCCGCTATGTGTAACAAGGGCACGCTGTCTGCCGTTATGTGTAAAAAGTGCATGCTGTCTGCCGCTATGTGTAAAAAGGGCATGCTGTCTGCCGTTATGTGTAAAAAGGGGGACGCTGTCTGCCGTAATGTGTAAAAAGGGGAATCTGTCCGCCGTAAGGTGTAAAAGGGTCTTGACCTGGTGTAGTGGTGCTACTGTGCGGTGTAATTTGAATAATGGAGACTAATGTGCACCGTTTTATGAATTGGTATTATTTTGTAGCCACACCCCTTCCCCACAAAGCCACGCCCCTATGTATTTTTGCGCGTGTCTACGGCGCGCACTGCCCCTGTTTTGCATGCAGGGGTGGGGCTCCGATGCCGTTTCTTGCACACAGTGCTAAAATGTCTAGTTACGGCACTGTTGCTAGGTATCCATTTCTCTGGCCCTGAGCAGGTCCCCCTCACCAGATCCTGTCCAGGGGCGAGGGAGTGGACTTGGATGGGATGGGGGGGGGGCGCAAAGCATTTTGTCGCACCTGGGCCCACAGCTCACTAGTTCCGCCACTGGCCATACGCATCTGGAATGCTCTGTTTAATCCCATCATGCCCAATGTCAAGGGAACCCTGCTGAAGATTGCAAGTGCTGAAATTATTTACACTTATGTTAGTAGAACTTGGAGGAGGAATTCATTATTTAAAAGGGTGATTGCCTACCCTATACATGCTCAGCTGCTTTATCCATTTGTTTAGAAAATTGAGAGTTTAGCAAATAACTTTTTGCACAGGCAGAACTCCATTTATTAATTACTACATATCAGTGGTTTCCTGCTAGCTCAGTGATATCATAATAATATTTGATTACAGTGGCAGATATAGCTATTCCTTTCCAGAGCATGAAACGTATTGCTTGTGCTACTGATTGTGCTTGGGGGCCTGCCACATTTGTGGAACTTGGATGCCGGATTTGAACTTACACTTCCACTCTTATATTTATTTATTTTTTTAATTAGGAGTGGCTAATATTTTTTTTTTCTAGAGGTAGAGGTAGAGCCTATTAGTTTGTAAGAGGCCTGTATGTGTTTCTTAAATAAATTGTGTTGTCAATGCATATTTTTATTATTTACATTCACCTTTGTGATATTTATAAATAGGTTTCGCCCATACTATTGGTAAGAGCCAGCGATACTTAGTGCCAATGCAATTATCACAGACAGTGGGGCTAGGTACACCTCAGAGTGATGTGTTCCCAGCCGATCCAATACCCAATGGGACCTTGCATTGTGCTGTCCATACACACTTGCATGATGCAGGGGACAGCAGCGTGATGTACAGTGCCATGCTGCATGGCATCGTACACAATATCATCCGGTTAGCCGCGCAGCGCGGCCGACCAGAAGATAACGCAAGCGACCCACAGGAGCATGCAAATGGGCATACACACTGCCTGATATCCATGATACGTCATTTCTGTTTGACTGGAAATGACATATTGTGCAGATATCGGCCAGGTGTGTACCCACCCTAAAGAGTTCTAGCCACTGGTAACACCATTACTATATAGGCCGATAGAAAACGGGATATTTGTTTTTTTTTTTTTAAATAGGCCTCTCAGTGCTATTTTCGTGAAAAGGAACACACAATGTAGTAAAAAAATCGACAATAACAATGTTGACATTCACAATGGTGACTGTTATGTCTACAGGAAACATGTTCTCAGAATATCGACAGGTGAAATGTCGCCATTAGGGTTAGGCTGCAGGCAGGAGGGTTGGGGTTAGATTGCGAGGGGGAAGGTTAGAGTTAGGTATTAGTGGGAAGGTTAGGGCTAGGGATTAAGGTTAGGGATAGGTAAATATACTTTCCGTATGCTGGAGGCCTGGAGGTCTGTCCTGGAAGTGACGGTCACATGACCACCGGGACCCAGAAGACTCTGCTGGAGCCACCAGGAGAAGGTAAGTGACCAGTAGGGCACCAGGACAAAATTTCAACACTGTCTGCAGTATTAATGATATTAATGATGACATTGTGACCATGTTGATATTCTGGTGTTGACATTTCTTACCCAACTTGAACCACACATGATGTAGCTTTTGACTGAATATTATGAAAAAATCATGCATCAGAGTTCATAGAGGTTGCTCAGGAAAGTGGTTTCCACATAAAAGGCTATACGAGACTCGTGAGGCTTGTGGTGCTCAGTGCTACAGTGTGCAGTACTTTTCTGGTAAAAAGCTTCTTCTTTACTATTATTGTAATGTGGCACATTCCCTTCAACGTCCTGTCGGGTATTGCATGAATGCTTTACTAGAGATAAAAACTGTCATTTATAAAAGAAAAATGTACAGAAGTGTTAGACCAGTGCATACAGGTCCTATTATTAGCATGTTCTTATATACCTTAAGAGCATTGTCTGGGATGTTCATTTCTCTTTATTGCAGGACTAATTAGATCTCTTGAGGAAAGTAACAACTAAGTTTAAGACTAAGTAACACAAAGCAGTGTTTCAAATTCCTGACACATCTCAGACTTAGGGTAGCAAGACAACGTGCAACATATAAAAGTCCCAAAAGAGTGATGTATACTGAAAGTATTTTGTCACTCATTTGCTTAAACTGGATTAATTTCCAAAAATCTACAAAAAATTTTTGATAGAACATACCATTCGTTAAATATTAATTCTATTTTCCTATTTACTGCTACTCTGTTTTAGCAAAGGCTTTTCCTAGGCTTAGAGTAACCTATATAAATTTGTGTTGTAGAATGTAAATATAATTTCTATGGCAGCCCTTTTTGAGTCTGTGCATTTCCTGCTGGGTTTAAAAAGCAGGAGAAAATAGAGGATTTCTACAGGGGGTGTTCTCAGGGCTGTCTTTTTGTATGGGTTCAATGGGCAGTTTCCCAAGGGCCCCAGGAGTATAAGGGCCCTAGGCTGAAAGCTAAGGGTACCCTTTTTCCAGGGGTACCAGATTTTTGAAAACCCGCCCTGGGGAACCGAAGATATCAGACTTCAAAGCAGTGGTCCTCATCCGAGCCTGTTAATTGCTCTTCCACCCAGATATCTCGAAATCTGTCTGACTGCAAAGTTTTTCTGAGGGTATACTCCAAAAGCTGGGACTCTCCCCTCTCGGCGGACACTGGCAGCTTGTCTCTACTAGACCCAAAACCAGAGATATCAGCCTTCCAGCAGCTGGTCCCTGCTCTAGCTCTCTAGTTGTTTATCCCAAGCTAAGAAATCTATTTCCAGGAACTGGAGATATCAGCAGTCAAGCAAGCTGCCCTCCCACCAGAAAATTATGAATATTAAGCCCACTCCACTATCTACCTATCATACTTCCCAACTGTCACGATTTTCTCGGGACAGTCCCTTTCTTTGGACTGTCCGGCTGTCCCACCCGTGGGCATTAGTGTCCCACGGTGGGGGGAAGGGGGGGGGGGGGCAGTTGAGAGGCTCATGACACTCAGCAATGGTGAATAGACACATGTGCACAGCGTTTATTCATGGGAGACAAAGGGAGAGAGGGCATGCCAGCAGCTCACAGAGTACTGGGCATGCCCCCTCAGTGACGAAAATGGGGTGTATGGCTCACGATCACAGCACTCACCTGAAGCCACACCCCTTTCACACAGACCACGCCCCTTTGTGGACGCGGGTGCGGCTTTAGTGTGCAGTTGTCCCGGTCACCAATTCAGAAATGTTGGGAGGTATGCCCTATTAAACACCCCCTACCATCCTGGAAGTCATGTACCAGGGACCCTTCATTCAGCCTGATGCCCCCTTCCACAGTTTAGTGGTCTCTCTCGCACCCCATCTCCTATCATCTGTGTAGTAAGGGAGTAATTAGCAGAAATTACTGCTTCAGGTCCTACATGCTGAGTGGAAGATAGAACACCCCTTACCGCCCGCGAGACATCAAAGTTGCTGCTGATAGCACCCCCACCCCTACCCATGGAGGATAGGTAGGGGCCACAGTGCATTGCTTTGCCCAGGGGCCTCCACTGCTGTTAAGACGGCACTGAGTGTTCTTAATGCTTAAGTAAACAATTTGATAAAATATCGTGCGCCAGTGATGGCTGCCTTCTGATTTCAAAAATGGATGGAAAAGTGTCACCCAACACTTCAGAAACCATTGTAGTCAAGAAATACCATTAGAATCCATAAGCGCTCAAAGAAAACAAATAAAATAAACATTCATAGTATATCAAATATATGTGGGTGTGGTTCATCAAATCGACAATGTTTAGGTCGACCACTATAGGTCGACAGTCACTAGGTCGACATGGATGGAAGGTCGACAGGGTTTCTAGGTCGACATGTGCTAGGTCGACAGGTCTAAAGGTCGACATGAGGATTTTTTTTTTTTTTGGTGTCGCTTTCTTCGTAGAGTGACCGGGATCCCAAATTAGTGCACCGCGTCCCCTCGCATGGCTCGCTTCGCTCGCCATGCTTCGGGCATGGTGCCTTCGCTCCGCTACCGCTTCGCTCGGCACACTTTACCATTCCAATCGTAGTCCACGTGGATCGTTAAGTATGAAAAAATTTAAAAAAAGAAAAAAATGTGAAAAACTCATGTCGACCTTTAGACCTGTCGACCTAGCACATGTCGACCTAGAAACCCTGTCGACCTTCCATCCATGTCGACCTAGTGACTGTCGACCTATAGTGGTCGACCTAAACATTGTCGACCTAGACACTGTCGATCTTCAGACCGGATCCCAATATATGTATATGAAAACCAAATCAAATCAAGTCTTTTGGTGAGTCTTGTACCTAAAATGTGGGTCTACTTTTTTAGGAGTAGAAAATCACGTTTGTTTCGACACAAGCAGTGTCTTCATCAAGGCATTCCTTACCTTGATGCCTTGATGAAGACACTGCTTGTGTCAAAACACGTCGGCAGGAGGACTTATTTGTTGTGGGGGAGACGTTTGCGACGTCACCCGTGGAGTTGGACGGCTGGTTCTGGGGACGCCCAGTAGTACCATCTTTAAAACTTGCTGCTATTGTCTACTTCATTTGTAGACCACTTCACAGGGTGAGAGACCATCCATATCCCCCAATTGTTATATGTCATGTACAGTGAATAAATAGTATTGCACCATTGGAGGTTTCGTCTCTCTCTTTTGGGTACTGGTTGAGGAGGAGAAGACCAAAGGTGTACAGAATCTATACTGGTGGAACCCCAGCCCCCCCCCCCCCCAAAAAAAAAAAAATGATTGTCTACTCCTAAAAAAGTAGACCCACATTTTAGGTACAAGACTCACCAAAACAACTTGATTTGATTTGGTTTTCATATACATATATTTGATACACTATGAATGTTTATTTTATTTGTTTGCTTTGAGCGCCTATGGATTCTAATGGTATTTCTTGTTCTTAATGCTTGTTCTTAATGACAGTGTAAATAAAAAGTGGCACAATGAGCCTAAAACCTTTTCTGCTGTTAAATTTCTGTACTTCACATTTATTGTTTGGTCCTACATTGTTGCTTATTCACACAGTCTTATCTAGTGAGATTAATAGTATATTTAAAAATGTTTTTTGGTATTAATTTTATTAACATTTTACCTGTAGTGAAGTTAACTGCATCCACCATCAGTGTGTGTTTACAGTATGTTAAGAATTGCAGTTAGTATGCAGCAAGATACATTTTCTGTACTGTAGTTATTATAGTTTTTGCTGAATTCAATATGTGTTTGGTGTTGCTGACTGGACTGCATCTAAAATGCTAGTGTTTTATGTATTCCTGGGACAAATCCAGGATTTGTGGGGGGAGGGGTTTCAGTATGTCTATTAGTGGCGTAAGTACGCACCAGTTGCCCGGAGGCAAGATAAATGTTGGTAGCCACATTATTAGTCCTTAATGTTGCTTCCAAAGTCCCACTAGTCCCACCACTCTCCTCTGCTGACAGCCTCCTGCTGCATTGTTGCAGTGCCTTAAGTTCCTACAAGGCAGGGAAGACATACAAACACCTATAAGTGTTCTTACTATAGCTGTCCAGACACAGCAATTTAGAGTGCATGAGGAACATGCAGGTTACTTTGTAGAGAGGTATAATTTTAAAATATTTTTATACATCTTTAAATAACTAGGAATCACAGTGTTGAAGTGAAGGCGTGGTCTTGGTTGGGAGGTGGCATGATTTGCTGAAAGTGATGAGGGATATTTGGTTGCTCTCCCTTTGAGAAAGATGACTGCTAGGCATTTGGTGGCCCTAAACTCTAGATAACTGCTAGCAGGTATGATCTCCATATGTAAAGGCTAAGGGTTCTCAGAAGAAACTGGAAATTTCTGGAAACAAACGTTTTAATTTGAAATTGTGCTTTGTTGGGTTCTGAGTAATAAACTGTCACGCTCTGAGGGAGTGATTCTCAGATATGTTTAGTTCATATGTTTGTTTGTTTTTAGGGACATCCCCAAGGGGTAAGTATGGTTTAGTTACTATCAAATATGTATTAGGCTGTTTTTATGTTCCATTGGAATCTGTCAATAAGAATGACTGCAGTCAGTTACATTAAATATGCTGGCCTGCAGGCAGTTCCTGAGTGACTGCTATAATTAGATTGTGTACTAGGGAACACTTCTTTCTGAAAGAGTTTTGTCTCTACTGTTTTGCTGTACTTTTTAGATTTAGGGGTGTGTGTAAGGTCTGACTGTCAGAATCAGAGTTCACGCTTGTTCTGACCTATGCAAAATAATATGTAAACACTGCGCAGGGAAAGAAAAAGAGAATTTCTGTTCTAATCCTGTCCATAGCTGAAATTACAAAGGATGTTTTGTGCAGTAGTGGTAGTGTAACATTTAATTTTACATAATAATAATAATAATAATAATAATAATAATAATAATAATAGCAGCAGCAGCAGCAGCAATATAACAAGTAGTTGCACAGGTTTGAGATACTGTATAGCAGGTGCCACCTGTTTTTTTTTTTTGGCTTGTAAATAGGTGTGTACTTATACAAAGAGCACACACCTGTAAAGTGTAGTGTAATGTATATTATGATGATGCAAAGCAGTGGCTGTGATACTTTTAGGCTGATCTCACTGGTGAGACTTTCCCTGAGTACCACCTGCATAATTACGTAGCACAGTCAGCATTTCTAGACAGTTATAATAAAAACTATGCGTATGTGTCATGTTTCTAACACACTGATCTTCATTAATAATGCACCATTATTACTATATTTTTTTATCTACAAATTTGGTATAATTTTGTATATTGGCCCTCATTCCGAGTTGTTCGCTCGGTATTTTTCATCGCATCGCAATGAAAATCCGCTTAGTACGCATGCGCAATGTTCGCACTGCGACTGCGCCAAGTAACTTTGCTATGTAGAAAGTAATTTTACTCACGGCTTTTTCATCGCTCCGGCGAACGTAATGTGATTGACAGGAAATGGGTGTTACTGGGCGGAAACACGGCGTTTCAGGGGCGTGTGGCTGAAAACGCTACCGTTTCCGGAAAAAACGCAGGAGTGGCCGGAGAAACGGTGGGAGTGCCTGGGCGAACGCTGGGTGTGTTTGTGACGTCAACCAGGAACGACAAGCACTGAACTGATCGCACAGGCAGAGTAAGTCTGGAGCTACTCTGAAACTGCTAAGTAGTTAGTAATCGCAATATTGCGAATACATCGGTCGCAATTTTAAGAAGCTAAGATTTACTCCCAGTAGGCGGCGGCTTAGCGTGTGTAACTCTGCTAAATTCGCCTTGCGACCGATCAACTCGGAATGAGGGCCATTGTTAAAATCCATATTTTTTTCTAGATAATATTTTTAAAATTCATATACAGTATGGTTGTAGTTTTCTATTTTTTTTTTTTTTTACATGCATGGCTTGATCTGGCTCTTGGTTCCGGTGTAATCAGGTAGTATGCTGTGGACAGCAGCGGACTGTCTTACAGTATGAGCTAGGTGATAAGATCTGTACCAATAGTAACTGTTAGCCAGAGGTCTTAAACTCTATAACAGGTTATTGATAAACTTAATTGTACTAGACAAAGTTTCATGAGGATAATCCAAATAGTTTCCATGGATGAATTTTTCATATCTTTCTCATCTATTGCACACAAACACATTTGTGATTTAAACTACATACAGTATAACCAAGCTAACCCGGTAATATAGCACATGGATTGATTAATTGAGTATTTGATTTCACAAAATATGTGAGTGACAAAATTAGATGGACCTTGTTATCACTCACCATTCAGATTATTGAACTGGAGCCCAACGCTGCCACAATTCAGTCACCAGTAATAGGCTGGGTTTTCTTCCCGTCCTGTTTGACATAGGATTGATCCCGTTGAGATAAAGTTGTTGATTAAGAATTCTTATTCACATGGACCTGTGCACAGCAACTTTGGTCTACAACAACCAAATTACCTATACAAATTGGTACACATATTGGCAGCATTATTTGTAACTCATACATTTTATTTAAACTCGTCTTCAGGGCCGTCTTTTCATATGGGCTCAATAGGCAGTTGCCCTAGAGCCCCAGGAGTATAAAGGCCCTAGGCTGATAGCTGATGGTCCTTTTTTCCAGGGTTATCAGATATTTTTTTTAAATCGGCTCTGGGGAATCTGATACAGGTTGAGTATCCCATATCCAAATACGGACTTTTTCGAATGAGAGTGAGATAGTGAAACCTTTGTTTTTTGATGACTCAATGTACACAAACTTTGTTTAATTCACAAAGTTATTAAAAATATTGTATTAAATGACCTTCAGGCTGTGTGTATAAGGTGTATATGAAACATAAATGAATTGTGTGAATGTACACACACTTTGTTTAATGCACAAAGTTATAAAAAATATTGGCTAAAATTACCTTCAGGCTGTGTGTATAAGGTGTAAATTAATTATAAATGCATTTTGTGCTTAAATTTAAATTTAGGTCCCATCACCATGATATCTCATTATGGTATGCAATTATTCCAAAATACGGAAAAATCCGATATCCAAAATACGTCTGGTCCCAAGCATTTTGGATAAGGGATACTCAACCCGTATATCTGACTTCAAATCAGTGGTCTACATGCAAGCCTGTTAATTGCTCTTCCCAGCCCGATATCTCAGGATATGTCTGACTTAGAATTTTTCAGAGGGTATTTTCCAAAAGCTGTGACTCTCCCCTTTTGGTGGACACTGATAGCATGTCTCTACTATGCCCAGAACCATAGATAGCAGCCTTCCAGCAGCTGGTCCCTGCTCTAGTTCCACACGCCTGGTATGCAGTTTTATATTTTCATCAGTGGATTGCTCTGGCTCCTGAACTCTTATGCTCAAGTCCCCAGTATCTCCTGAAAGGTAGGACTCTCTAGTTTTTTATCCCAAGTGAAGAAATCTGTTTTCAGGAACTGGAGATATCAGCAGTTGGGCAAGCTGCCCTCCCACTAGCAACTTATGAATCCCTCCCTCCCCTGCATATTAAACACCTCCTACCAACCTGGAAGTCATGTACCAGTGCCCCTTCATTCAGCCCAATGCCCCTTACTACAGTTTAGTGTTCTCCGTCCCATCTCATACCATCTGTGCGGTAAACGTGTAATTAGCAAAAATGACTGATCCAGGATTTACATGCCCCTACAGCCCATGGGACATCAAAGCTGCAACTGATAGTACCCCCTCCCCTACTGCTGGAGAATGGGTAGGGGCCACAGTGTATTCCTTTGGCCAGGGGCCTACACTGCCGCTAAGATGGCCCTGCTCGTCTTCACTATTACTTAAGGCTCATCCTTCTTTTATGTTTCTTTACTTGTCTTAAAGACTTAAAACATAAAAATATTAAAGTCCTTAGTATGTAAGCTCTGAACAGCAGTTTGGTTAAAATATATAAATATATATATATATATATATATATATATACCTATCCATATATAGAGAGAGTCGTCACCATCATCATCGTTATATGACTTCCCATCACTATCTTGTATTTCTCACGACTTCCTGCTTTATGTTAACTGTCAAAATGTGAAGCTTCCCTATGTTCTCCTCTCTTTTAGTGCTATGTGGGGATTGTAGCATGTGACTTGTAGGCCCTACATCCAGCAGTAATCTCTCAGGGTCCTGAACACTGCTTCCTCCTGCAGTTTTTTGATGGTGGCCTGGTTTTATTGAGAGATTCCAACTCATGACAGGTGGTACGTGACTGTGGTATGCGGGAGTCATGACCAAGTCACAATGAGCATAACCAACAACACCGCAATGGGTGTGGCCTAGGCAGACCTAGGTGGGATTTAGATAGATTGTGGGAAGGGATTGTTTGCGTCTCAACTTTGCTTTTTTTCAAATGTTGGTTGATATATTATTGAGTTTGTGATGCAGGAAAGTACCACAAATCCATACCACAGATCCAAGTGTTGCTAATGATATGACATCACTAAACATTTATTAAAAACAATTTATTGGTGCAGTGAAGGTCCAAAGGGACAAGCTTTCATAGATACAGTATTTGATACAATTCCTTATAAAGAAGCACAGTTATCTATATATAAAATTGTTGCTATCAACCCACTGATTTATTTGTAGTCCTTTTTATTTTGTGCATGTATTTTAAGGTCATAAGGGAAAAGCTTTTATAGTTATTTGAGACAATTTAACTATTATATCATCCAAACCTATTGAGAACTAAGGGGGACATGTACTAAGCAGTGATAAAAGTGGAGAAGTGAGCCAGTGGAGAAGTTGCCCATGGCAACCAATCAGCTGCTCTGTATATGTTTAAAGTATGCAAATTATAAAAATGTTACGTCAATGCTGATTGGTTGCCATGGGCAACTTCTCTACTGGCTCACTTCCCCACTTTTATCACTGCTTAGTACATGTCCCCCTAAGTTTGTATTATTCTTTTATGTCTCCTGACTTCTTATAAAGAGGCACTTTAGATATAGATATTACAATCCACTCACTGAGTTTTTGTGCAGTCCTTAAATATTGGAAGCTGTAAGAGATCTGTACTGTTTAGTTGACTTGTAATTATCTTACACCGTTTGCTGCAAAATGCGTTGAAATGTACGAGTGTACAGAGTTGTTGATCATTTTAGGAATGGTTAGAAATGGTGCTGAAGAAAGGATTGTGGAAGATAATAAATAAATGATGATTGCATTAGACATGGGTTATAACCCAAGTTGATTTTAAAGCCCTTCAGCCTGTCAAGGTTACCTTTGCTTGCACAGATTGCAGGAAGGCGGCATCTAGATCCCCAGGATAAGAAGGATGCTTATTGCTTGGAAGACAGATTTACAAAAGTGATGGGAAACTCATAATCCCTTGGAAACAGACTACAGAAAATCCATTAAAGAAATAAAAAAGAGCGTTTGCTGACAATTATCCCCTCTGCTTTGCACATCTGAAAAAAATATTTCTATGTTTTAGGTTTCAGTTGACTAATCTAATGTTAAATTAAATCTCAATACTTTTAAGTGAATCGATGGAGAGAAATGAAGCATCACGAAAGATGCATAGATTAGTGATGACATGGCCATTGTGCCAAATGGATTTGAGATTGATCACTGTTATTTTGCGAGAATCATTTAATCTAGCAGCGTTTTAGCAGAGGGTGGTAGCAGTGCAGGGCAGTGTGTTTGCTTTGTGTGCTGTGACAGATTATATCAGACAGGGACAGATGGAGGAGCTGTCCAGACACCAGAGCTCTAGGGGGAGGGGCACTGTTGTGACAAAATATTACTATATAATATAATATACTTTTTTGTTATACTGTAGGTGTACCTCATTTATTTTACTTCTTAATGTGTATTACTGTCAGCCACGTCTGGTACTCACACGTGGGACTGCAGATCCATACTTCCTTTCGGGGTTCCCAGGTGAAAATCTGCACTAATTAGACTATATGCCTATTTAGAATAGTGTCTAATCAGGGAAATAGGGATTTGTTATGATTATTGTTCGCATGTGATTGTAATTAATCTTCACTTACAAAGTGAATGGTGATAGGTAATAGGCAACATAGGGGATGGGGTAACACATACAGTGACCTTCCCTACCACGGTGACTTCCTCCCTTTGATCTTCTTACTAGTGACTTCACAGTGATCACAGCGCATTCAGGCAGTACTGTATGTCTAACACATGATAATGATGATATTTATTATACTTTATTTAGAAAGCAACAACATATTATGCAGGATCTGTACATTGAGAAGATCAGATGTGAAACAATGTAAAGATAGATGACTGGATGCTGGTCATGTCATGGTATCTCATAAGTTATGATTGGTCTGTGTGAACATGTCATGTTATTGGTTGCTGCCTATTACTGTGCTACAAGCTTTGGGAGTTGCAATACCTGTACATGTGTACATACAAATGCTACCGATTATTTCCATCTACTGTATCAGAAGTGGGTAGAAAAGTGTGAGTTGGTGGCATTCCTTCTGCATTTCAGCCGCCTTATGCAAGTCTGAATTCTTGCTAGTTTTGCTTGTGTATCTAGCTTCTCTGGCTCCTCACACAGATACTAGTGGAAATAAAGGCTGATCATGGACTTAGCCACAGGCTAAATCAATGCTGAGACAACAAGGAGCACAAGTTTGCTTTTTATTGTGTGAATGAAATGCCATCATGTTTTCATTATTCAACATATACAATCAAACCAGAAAAACTCTAGAACAATTTACCTGCAAGGCGAGTCAGTAACACAAAAACATACATACTTCAAAATCAAGACATTAGTGTAGGGGGTGTGTCCCCTCACACATGGAGGCACGGCATACATAAATTCTCTACAACTGCCTGTATCACTACATAAAGTCGTTTCATTAGGTACGTGACTAATTATAGAAATGACCTGGAGGCTGTCCTGTACCTCCTCCAGCCTCTGTTTCCAATCTTGTTATGACATGGCTCCTAGATCAAAGTCTTAGTAATTAAGTTGTGTTTCTTGTTACAAGTAGACTAGAAAGCATAATGACTTATTTACAGGGAGTGAATGAACAAATGCATTATAAATGAACCAATGTGATAGGCTCACCATTGTTTTATGCTGATTACTTATCTACAACACAGTTAACAATATAGCTCTCCTTTGTGCTGTTTCTCAGAAATCAAATAAATGTCTTTATGTTTTTTCTCCTGTGTTTTTAAAAAGCCGTGTCTTTCACATCTGCTGATATTATAAGAGGTTTCTAGTCATGTTGAGGGTGCTTTCAGAGCTGTCGTGGTTACAGTTACTGCAGTAGGACTTAATTTATTCAAAGTAATTTAGCTGAGGAAAGCTACAGTACATGAATTCACTTCCTTCGTAATGGCTCTGTATACCACAGATACTGTGAGGGCATGGCTTTCTCCACCACAGATACTTGGAGGGCATGACTCAATATCCAATACATATACTTTATGAACTGGATGCTCTCAGCATGTGAATGCCTTAAATTTTATATTATAAAACGTGCGTTTTGAGTGATATTTCACAAATATTAATTGATAAACAGAACCCATAATAATTGATAGATTAAGGATTTTCTATAAGTGCACAGCAGAGGCTTCTGGATATTTTATGTGTAAAGCTGAGTACACACCTATACGGGTGATTGTATAGGTGTGTCTGCAGGAGCGTTAGGCGATAAATAGCTTAAAACACTCCTGCAAACTATCAAATTGGGAAGTCATGTGCTACTTAAAATGTAAGATGGCTGATCTCCTGATCCACTGAAGAACACACACATTGGGAGACATTTCTAAAAGTTTGGAGAGAGATTTAGTGGAGAGTTTATTTTTCTGTTTCACGTCTCAAAATAATCTTAGGATGACGTAATGAGCTTTCAGAGGAGAGAATAGCAGTGAAGACTGCTGTCTCTCTGCCTCCTTTCCGTCCCTTCACTGGCACCAGCCAATCAGAGGTGCCCCAGGAAGCCATTGCTGCACAGGAAGAAAGTGGCAGAATAGTCTATAAAACACAAGTAGTAATAGAGTGTTCAGAATACACGAGTCTTCTCCGGCAACATCTTCTGCTCCCTGCGTGACTCCATTTTGGGCAGAATGGCTCAGGCAGGGAGAGGTTATGGGGGTCCTGCCTGAGGCACAAAGAAGGACCAGGGTCAGACCCCAGCTCCAGCACTGTGAGTAACCAGCCCCAAGGATTATCTACAATGCACATGCACCGCTCCAGACAGAGCATGCAAATTGCCATTTAAGGATTGTGGCAACTGTTTCAATTTATTCCTCCGATAAGCATTTTGCTGGTTACTTCTTTACCGCTTTGGATCACCAGAGGGGTCAGTGCCATGAATTACATGAAAGATAAACAGATTTTCACAATGAAGCCATGCAAGCTCTGTGAAAGGATTTCATATAGCCATGAGCACCTGATAGCACAAAGAGGATCCCACATATTTTATGATGCTGCACAGCTAGTGCCCAGGGAATCCGAGCCATGAGCCACATGATCATTTCTGCCCAACGTTCATTCAAATATTTTGTTAGAGCCAACACAAGTAGTTTCTATAATGATGCAAATATATTTGTAGTGTCTCCCTGGTCTATATATACTTGCATCACTAAACATGCATACATTGTGACAATGCACGTACCCTAGAAACATGAGTTTCAATTAGAAATGGAGATTTGTGGGACTTGCAGAGATGTGCTCATCTTATATAGAGAAAAGTGCATGAAAAAGTGAGTATATTGTCCTGGACCCCAAAAAGTGTCAACTAAGACACAAGGACACTCTACAAAGCTGTTAGTAGCCAATGGCATAGCACTGGAGCTGGCGGTTCTAAAAAGGTCAGGAGACAGAGAGAGGGGGGTTGCTTTTACCCCCCTGGTATCCCTCCAGCATACTAAAAAATTACCTGTAACCATACCTGAACCTATCTGGTAATAGAATTTCACAGGATTGGTCACACGTGTTTGCAAAGACATGTTTAGCTGCTGAGCCGCACCAAGGCTTCTCCGATATCAGCAGTCCTAACACTACATAATAGCAGTGCCCACATAGGGCCATGTGATTTGTCCACAGTAAGGCCTCATGATAAAGGCTCATACTAAAATGCATCCAGACAGAGAGCCACCCCCCAGGATCTCCTATTAGCCCTACGAGGAACAGCATGCCCTCCAAATACTGCTCCCATTCAATGCCTTTCTCACACATGCAGACAAACAGTGGCAGTTGCTCTATCATTCCTGGCGATAATTATATATCAGGTGCTAGAAAGGGCGCTGCTCAACAGCTAAACATTTCTTTGCAAACGTGTGACCAATTATCTGAAATTATATTACCAGATAGGTTCAGGTATGGTTACAGGTAATTTTTTAGTGTGCTGGGGGGATACCGGGGGATGGGGGGACGGGGGGGGGGGGGGGAGAGAAGCACCCCCCACCCCTCTGCTATTTGTCTGTGACCCCTCTTCCTTTCTAGCCAGCATGTTTTTAATTAAATTAAAGATTTTACAATATTTTGTGGTACATTAATGTGTTTCATGTGATTTTTCAGTGTTTGTAAAATGTAATAAAAACACTTTTAGCATACCTCCCAACATTTTCAAATGGAGTTTTAGGACTTATTTCAAAAAGGGAAGTGGTCTCATGCCACTAAGGCCATGACCCCTAATGCAGGACGTTATATTCTCGTCATGTTGGCAGGTTGATTCCCTTTTCCATCGATCCAACTAGTCAACCTGTGCTACATCATTTGACCCATTTTTTTTTTTAGCTTTTTGGAGAGGTTCACCTTAAATTTTATTTTTTCTGGGAAAATGGACTGCAAGTTTGGAACTGAATTGTAATTGCAAATTGCAGTGTAAATTCACCATGAAAATAGTGTGCAGGGCGTGACTCGCTCTTAATTGAATTGAACCTTTAACCTAAATTAGTATCCGGATGATAGATTGACAGTGTATTGGTTGACAGTCAATAGGTTGACACCATATGGTCGACATGCATTAGGTCGACGGGTACAAAAGATCAACAGATGAAAGGTTGAAAGTGCTTAAGGTCGACAGGTTGGAGTTTTCATGTGTTCCCAACAGTTGCTTGATTTACTATCCACGTGGAACCTGCCCAAAGTGTGGCAAGCAAAGCGAGCCCACAAGGGTCTACGTTTGTACTGATGGTGGTCACGTGACACAAAATATACAAGATTTAGCCCAAAATCCCCCCAAAATGTTTTGAACATTGCCATGTTAACCTTTTGACCCTGTAAACCTATTGCACCTGTTGACCTTAACCCCTGTCGACCTTTTGTATCTGTTTACCTATTGCATGTAAACCATTTGTTGTCGACCTATTGAATGTCGACTATAATGTTGATGATCTATTATACCACATCCCCTAATGTTAAGATATATGTACTGTACCCACAGTTTATGTACTTTAATAAAATTGCCTGCATTTGAGATGATGATAAAGGATTAGGTGGGTTTGCTTATTATATTCGGAAGCATTAAGCTATCTTATGGGTCTATTTATGAAGGTTTTTTGCACCTTGCAGTGAGGCCAAGTCTGATTTTGGGAACAGAGCCATAGAAAAATTAGGAGGTATGATATTGGGGGTAATTCCAAGTTGATCGCAGCAGGATTTTTTTTTAGCAGTTGGGCAAAACCATGTGCACTGCAGGGGAGGTAGATATAACACGTGCAGAGAGAGATAGATTTGGGTGTGGTGTGTTCAATTTGCAATCTTAATTGCAGTGTAAAAATAAAGCAGCCAGTATTTACCCTGCACAGAAACAAAATAACCCACCCAAATCTAACTCTTTCTGCACATGTTATATCTGCCTCCCCTGCAGTGCACATGGTTTTGCCCAACTGCTAACAGAGATCCTGCTGCGATCAACTTGGAATTACCCCCTTTGTCTGATCTCCTCACTGGCAACGTTTGTCTGCTGATGAGGGAGAGATAATTACTATTTAGGAGAGGGGGTTTGGAGCCCTAGATTGATAAATTGTTGCCAAACTTTTTTCTCTATCTCTGTGATAGCAATACAGAGAACTACTACTGATTAACCGACCCCTTAATGTTTTTCGAATGTTTAGTATGTTGACATATGGTACTGATTTACAGTATCTGCTTTTAAGCATATAAACTCATAAAATCTTCTTAACCATAAGGCATCCATTAGATTTTCTTTCCATGTTGAATCACTACTAATAATACCGTATGAGAGAAGTGACATTTTGCCACATTAGCAGCTGCTGCAGCAGTGAGTACTGTACAGTACCTTGGTAATCCTGAACTGCAACGTGACATACAGTATAGTGGTGTATCTATAAAGGGTGCACCCCTTTAGTATACTATACTTACCTCTCTGGTGTCCCAAGGCGCTGCGCAAATCAGATTAGAAATGACAATAAACATAGCTTCTGTGCATGCGCAGTAGACTCTGACACAGTGACAGAGTGAAATAGAAGGATGCATACAGGTTCCTTCCTGTCTTAATCTGCCCCTGGGACATAGGCTCCTAATAATGCCTAATGTGCTATTTGACTTAGGTACACATTAGTGCTCAGTATACACTAAGCAAGTGAATGCCTCTTATTAGTCTGTTGAATTATCATTGTAATATATTTATGTAATATAATAATTTAGATATTTTACCCAGGAAGCATTAATTTAGGATACACAGTGGTTTTTTTTCACAATTAGAAGAGATGTATAGCAAATGGTTTTTGGCAGAATTTTGAAACGTGTAGAGATGAGGGTGAGGTTGTCCTCTCCTGTGGTAGATTGGCACCTCCAAACACACAGCAGCCAGGAAAACATCAAACCAGTCCAGGGTTTTCGTGCAATCTAACAGTGGCTAGTTTTATTGTGCAGTATAAAAACAAAACATAAAAATAAATCCTAGCCCATATGGGCACTAATTAAACATAATAGATTCCCTCTTTCAGAGTGGTAGGACCTAATGCCCCTACCACAAACACAGGCACAGTACTTACAGTCATTGAATCACAGTGTCTCATCACAAGCCTCTCCCAGGCATAGCCAGATTAAGGGAGTGAGCACAGGGGATACTGTACCCCATGCCCCCCTCTGTCAGGGAGCCCCTCAGTCAAAGCACATTAACATCACTATCTCTCTGTCTTGCACAGCAGCAGAACCAGGCAGCCAGAATGCAAGCAGGACAGTGTGCAGTGTAGGCATAGACACAGGAGTATCATGAGCTACTGATGGAGTTTCCCAACCAGAGAAGAGGTGGGAGAGAGCTGTAAGTGACCTAGGGATCCCATCTTTTTCTCCTCCCCTCATAGGTGTCTGGGTCCTGTGTAACATCTAATGAGAACTTTTTGGTCTAGAGAGACACACAGGTTTTAGGGGGGTAAGGGTCCCGGTGGGACCATATGGTGTAATGCGCCAGCCAGAACTTTGATCCAGGGACCCTGTTCTGGGCCTTGCACTGGATGGATTTAGAAGAAAACTTCACAGAGGGTAACACTGGATTCCAGAAGTCGTACTAGGGGGTTGGGGTCCCAGTTGGTCCTCCCGTTGGTGTACGCTGGGCAGAACTTTGACACAAAGAGCCTGTTCTGGGCTGTCCACTGGATGAATTTGGAAGAGGGCCCATTTATCAATGAGAATTAAAACTCATTGTGAATTATAAAACTCGTTGTGTAGGATAAGTGGTGCTCCAGCCAATGAGCTCCCAACTGTCAGCGTTCAAACACATGACAGTTAGAAGCTGAACACATGACAGTTAGGAGCTGATTTGCTGGAGCACCATTTATCATATGTAAAGAGTTTTATCACTCGTTGATAAATGAGCACCAAAATCGGTTAAAATTTGTCTGGTGGGATTAAAGGCAGAAATGTAACATTAGCACTTATTTTTATTGGCACATATTCTACATACTATGTATGAGATTTTCTATTTGTGTGTTTCATGCGGGTGTGGTATGTTAGGTAGATTAGACTTAGGTCCACAGTGTCTGAACTTTTCAATACTTTACGATCTCATGTCAACCTAGAACATGTCGACCTAGAGTCCCTGTCGACTTACTTACTGTCGACCAATAGTGGTCGACCTAGACAGTGTCGACCTACTTACTGTCGATCTAAAGACCGGATCCCGTTTCATGCACTGGAGTGAGTGGAATGGACTTAGCTACAAACCTATAGTAATAACAAAACCTTTGGACACTTTATGCAGCTGTACATACTGCCTCCCTTATTTCTGAAATTAAAAAATACTTTCCTGAAGGGGACAAAACAACTTTGGGCCTAATTCAGATCTGATCACGGCAACAAATTTGCTAGCTAACAGGCAAAATCATGTGCATTGCAGGTGGGGGGCAGATATAACATGCAGAGAAAGTTAGATTTGGGTGGGGTGTGTTCAAACCATACTTGCCTACCCTCCCGGAATGGCCGGTAGGCTCCAGAAAATTGGGTGTTCCTCCCGGCCCCCAGAAAGGTGGGCAAGTCTACCGCTTTCCCAGGCAGCCCCCCGCACCCACCCTTGGCCACCCCCCGCAACCCTTTTCGGCCGCCCACAACAGAGAACAAGAGGGCGGTCCGAGGGGGATATGATGATGCGATTCACGCTGAGTCGCGTCACCATAGCTCTGCCCCCTGCTATTCAGTGCCAGTTTTCTCGGCACTGTCTAGTGGGGGGGCGGGGCCATGATGCCACGTTCGCGTTGCCACGCCCCTGGACTGCCCACTTTCCCCACAAGTCACGGCCCCCAGACTGCCCCCATTGCTGCTGGCCACGCCCTCATTAGCCTACCACGCTGCCATGTCCCGGAGGAGGGTGCAGCAAGGTAGGCATGTATGATTCAAACTGAAATCTATAGTGCAGTGTAAAGCAGCCAGTATTTACCCTGCACAGAAACAAAATAACCTACCAAATCAACTCTCTCTGCTAAAGATGAGCGGGTTCGTTTCCCTGAGAACCGAACCCCCCCAAACTTCACTACCCGAGCCCGGATACGAGCCCGGCTCGGGTTTTCCCGCCTGACTCGGAAACCAGAACGAGGCAAAACGTCATCATCCCGCTGTCGGATTCTCATGGGGTTTGGATCCCATATAAGGAGCCGCGCGTCGCCGCCATTTTCACTTTCGTCCCGGAGAGTGTAACGAGAGGACGTGTCCAGGGCCGTCTTAACAGCAGTGTGGGCCCCTGGGCACAACAATGCACTGGGGCCCCTACCTATCCTCCAGCGGTAGGGGTTGGGGGTGCTATCAGCGGCAGCTTTGATGTCCCGTGGGCGGCAGGGGGTGTTCTATCTGTCGCTCAGCATGTACTGTAGGACCTGGAGCAGTGATTTCTGTTAATTAATCCTTTACTGCACAGATGGGTCAGAAGTGAGAACACTAAACTGTAGAAGGTGGCATTGGGCTGAATGAAGGGGCCCTGGTACATAACTTCCAGGATGGTAGGGGGTTTTTAATGTGCAGGGGAGGGGTGGATAGTGGAGTTGGCTTAATATTCATCATTTTCCGGTGGGAGGACAGCTTGCTTGACTGCAGATATCTCCAGTACCTGGAAATAGATTTCTTAGCTTTCAATGGGATAAAAACACTAGAGAGTCTCACCTTTCAGGAGGTACTGGGGACTTGGGGATCAGAGTTCAGGAGCCAGAGCAATCCACCAACGAAAATATAAAACTGTATACCAGGCGTGTGGAGCTGGAGCAGGGACCAGCTGCTGGAAGGCTGATATCTCTGGTTCTGGCCATAGTAGAGACAAGCTGCCAGTGTTCACCAAAAGGGGAGAGTACCATCAGAAAAACTGTAAGTCAAACAGAATCTGAGATATCTGGCTGGGTAGAGCAATTAACAGGCTTGGATGGAGACCACTGCTTTGAAGTCGGATATCTCTGGTTCCCCTGGCCCGATTTTCAAAAATCTGGTACCCCTAGAAAGAGGGGACCCTCAGCTATCAGCCTAGGGCCCTTATACTCCTGGGGCCCTTGGGCAAGAGCCCATTGAGTCCATACGGAAAGACGGCCCTGGACGTGTCTCCGTCCTCAGTGTCTGTGCGGGAGGGAAAGTGGGGTGGCGATTCCAGTGCTGTCTTGTGCTGCTCAGTCCAGTGTAGTGTCTTATGCTGTCTTTGCTGTCCTTACTGAATTAGGCCCAATATCAGTGTCAAATTCAGCCACACACATGGTTGACCATACAGTACTTGGGCTGAGCAGGTGGCTTATTTGTGGAATTTAAAATATTGCTAACATAGCGTTTTGGTCATACTAGGAGTATGTATTAGACTAGAGAGTGATGAGACCAAAATGTGTAAAAAGAAATGGTGTGTTTCCCAGATAGACTGTAAGGCTTCTCACTGTTCAACCAGACTAAGGGGTAAATTTACTAAGATGGGAGTTCTATTTAAGATGGGATGTTGCCCATAGCAACCAATCAGATTCTACTTCTCATTTATCTAGCACCTTCTAGAAGATAATACCTGGAATCTGATTGGTTGATATGGGCAACATCCCATCTTAAATAGAACTCCTATCTTGGTAAATTTATCCCTAAATGTCTGAAAAGCTATTGGTGGGTATCACTTGCTTTGCTGGTCACCTCCATCTACTGAAAAAGGATTGTGGCGGTACTTCTGTATTATTCATTACAGTATGTGAACAGAACCACTATTATTTATTGCAGAGCATAGTGGTCATATTATATTTACCGTGTATGCTGAAAAGATCATGTGGATAGGACTTGAGAATGAGTGTGTTTGGGTATTAAAGCGTAATCAGAGATCATTTCACACTCATAAATGTAAGCGTGCGAGTATCTTAGTTTGTCTTTCACTGGCATCAGTAAACAATGAAACATGAGCAGCTAAGCTGAAGTATTCAAATTGAACATAATGTTCTACATTAGTAAAAGCGTAGAGAAAACAAAACAAAAAACTTAACATTAAAGTGGTCCCAATGAGGATTGGAGTTGTGAAAAGCAACACTAAATAGGGAAAATGTGCAAACAGAACATCTGCATAAAAGAAAGCATATCCATTATAAAGTCATATACAAGTGGAAGCGAATTTAATCTTTAATAAGCAGCGGCAAATAGATCACAGAGGAGAATATACCCTTGTCTCAAGTCTTTATGCAAGCGTTTATTTTAATAATGTGGACAGTAGCTGTGCTGGGACGCACCTTTGTGTCTCACTCTAGCTGCTGGGGGAAGCTGGGTTATTCAGTGCTAATGAACTATTCATTTTCATCCATTTTTTACAGTACTATTGATTTTTGCTTCTCCCGCTGCAGAATGAAAAAGGCAGAGGAGCATGTTGTGGGATCACTGCTGGTTTTAGAACAGAAATGACCAGAATAACACATTGGGTACCAATTAGAATGGTTTCTGATCATTTACTTCATGTGGCTCTAATTCTTCTGGGGAATGAACTGAGGCAGCTAGTTGAAGGACAAAATCAATAATCTAATAGTAAGCTAAATAACAATAATAAAAGTTGCAGAAGTTTATGAAACTGAGTGTTTTGTATGGTCTTCGCAAACATTTATCTTTTGTTTTCTTTTCCCCAAAGGTTCTTCCAGAAAGCAGTGAGCCAAGAACAAACTCCGGGGTAAGCATTTTCTGTCATTTCAACCCGTATTTACATTTTCTCTTTTTTCTTCTCTTCAGAAAGTCCTTTTAAGCCTCAGTACTGCACAAATAGTTTCTTCATTATACATTTGTGTTTCATTATTTACTTTTACATCAAATTGACTAACATATATGAAATACAAGTCAATATTACAATTTATTTACTAAACTACTACAGAATGAAACTAAAAAAAATCCATAATTTTGTTGACTTTGCTAGTCATTCCATTGCAGGGAGATATGTAATGCTGTGCTATAGCTTACAGGGATCATTGGCCCTCATTCCGAGTTGTTCGCTCGCTAGCTGCTTTTAGCAGCATTGCACACGCTAAGCCGCCGCCCTCTGGGAGTGTATCTTAGCTTAGCAGAATTGCGAACGAAAGATTAGCAGAATTGCGAATAGAAATTTCTTAGCAGTTTCTGAGTAGCTCCAGACTTACTCCTACATTGCGACCAGTTCAGTCAGTTTCGTTCCTGGTTTGACGTCACAAACACACCCAGCGTTCGCCCAGACACTCCCCCGTTTCTTCAGACACTCCCGCGTTTTTCCCAGAAACGCCAGCGTTTTTTCGCACACTCCCAGAAAACGGCCAGTTTCCTCCCAGAAACACCCACTTCCTGTCAATCACAGTACGATCACCAGAACGATGAAAAATCCTCGTTATGCCGTGAGTAAAATACCTAACTTTTGTGTAAAATAACTAAGCGCATGCGCTCTGCGAACCTTGCGCATGCGCAGTAAGCGACTAATCGCAGTATAGCGAAAATCGGCAACGAGCGAACAACTCGGAATGACCCCCATTGTTGCTATTTTTATTTTGCAGACTTCGTTTGCCCAAAACTTTTCATGGGGATGCAAATGGTTTATAATGATGGTAGGGATGTATATACAGTATGTTTGAAGGGAAGGTGGTTGATAGACAGTTAAAAGGTCGACAGTCAAAAGGTCGACAGGGTCAAATATGGTCAACACTTGTTTTTCCCTCTGTTTTAACAACTTTTGCTGCATTTACTATCCATGTCACAAACTATTTCCTTTAGTAACCCTGTGGCAAGCACAGTGCAGCGAGACGCTGAGCCCAAAGCGTGACGAGCGAAGCAAGCCCACGAGGGGACGCATTTCAACAAATTTACTATCCATGTCACAAACTATTACCTTTAGTAACCTTGGTGCAAGCGAGCGGAGCAGAGCGAGCCCCCGAGCTCAAAGCGCGGCAAGGCGAGGACGCATTTCAACAAATTTGGGTAAAAAAATGTTTAAAAACTCAAAATAACATTCCCAAATTTTTTTGTGTGTCGACTCTTTGACCCTATCGACCTTATGACTGTCGACCCTATGGTGTAGACCTTATGACTGTCCATCTTTTTAACGTCAATCTTCTGTATCACACCCGATTGAAGATTCATTATGTATGACAAAGGAATTAATACAGTAGTCAAGCTCATCTGAGGCAGCTCCATCGCATAGCAGTGTACCAGGCGTGACTAGGCGATCCGTCTGCCTAGTCACGCCGGGAGCGCACTAAGATGCTCCCATTCGAGTGAGCATCACGGACGCGCGTGCGTGACCCGGACACGGCGGTAGGCGTGCCCAGGCACAGATGGAGCCACGATTTGACTGGCTCCATCTGTATCTGATCTCCCCCTCCGTCCAGCAACAATTCCTGCAAACAGTAGATGCTTGGTAAAGACTAGTAAAAATGGAAATTTATAATAAAAAAAGTAAAAATATTTGACATTATTTTTCTAGTTGGCCTATATTGTAAATATAGGGCCTATTTCAGACCTGAATTGCGACTTCGCAAGGTGGCCGATTATCGATCGACTGCGCATGCATATGGTTCATAGTGCGCATGCGCGAGGCCAAACTGAAAAATAATCCAGTGTCTTTTCTGATCACTAGGCATACGCAAATTGATTTGGGAGTGGTAACTGGCCGTTTTATGGGAGTGTCAGGAAAAACGCAGGCATTCCCAAGCGTTTTCAGGGAGGGTGTGTGACGTCAGTTCCGGCACGATCAGCCTGTTTTTTTTGCACTGTAGGAGTAGGTCCTGGTATACGCACAGACAGCACACAGTGGAAAATCATTCAATGGTGAGTGAGTTGCAAACGGATTTGCAGCTGACTGGTGCTTTTCGCACGGCGTATGCAGACTTGCAGAGGGCGGATATTCACTTTGTCTGGGCGGCGACTATCTGATCGCAAACCTCTGCAAACTCGCAGAGGAGCGATCAGGTCTGAATTAGGACCTCAATCCTGTCACATTGCCTAACTTTGACAGTGAAGGGTGGCTACACATGCGACTAAAGATTTGACCTACAGGGGACCCAGTGAAGTCTCTTTGGCTCCACTGGTCTCCCATTGGCAGATATAGCGAAAACCATCCTGACACTGGGCCTTATTCAGGTTTGTTAACAGACCAAAAAAGCAAGCAACTGGGCAAAACCATGTTGCACTGCAGGTGGGGCATATGTACCATGTCCAGAGATATTTAGATTTGGGTGGGGTATGTTCAAAGTGAAATCTTAATTGCAGTGTAAAAATTAAGCAGCCAGTGTATACCCTGCACAGAAAGAATATAACCCACCCAAATCTTTATCTCTCTGCACATGTTACATCTGCCCCACCTGCAGTGAAACATGGTTTTGCACCACTTGCTTGTTTTTTTGGATTGCTAACAAACCTGAATAATCCCTTTTGTTAATTAGACTCAGTAAGCTGTCCCCATATATGTCTATGTGGGCGTCAGTAAGCAGTATAAAATAGGTTATCTGATTTCTCCTTTGTAAATCGCTTTTTAAAATTGAGAGAAGCTGAGAAAAATACTTTCTCAGGTGAACATTTCAAAATGGCTGTTCTCCTCTACTTAAATGGTCCCCTGTCTGTCTTACAAAACTCAAACTGTGGAGCTGAATTGGTTAATGGTTCACTGGAATAGTGATTTGGAAGATTGTTAATTTGCTTTGCTAATATTTAGATGCATATTATTTTATGGTAATTTGAGCAAGAAATGTGTTTTACTTCTGGCAGACATGACATCATTTCAAAGTAGATTATGTGCACATCAGTGTGAATGTGATTTGTCATGTAATAGAACTGTCCCATTACTGTCTGTCAGTCTTCATTTATTCAGCTGCTACTGTATAATGCTGTATGTTTTCCTACCATACATCTAACTTGCAAAGTTTAAAGAATGGTTATCTGATGTGCTGTCCTATACACGGCTATCCTGTGTCTCTTCAGAACATCTCCCAAAATGTCCGAGCTCACCCCACCTGAGTCCTTTCAGCAGCTCACCCCATCTGTGTCCTAACAGCAACTCACCCCACCTTCCAGCAGCTCACCTCACCTGTGTCCTTCAAGCAGCTCACCCCACCTTCCAGCAGCTCACCTCACCTGAGTCCTTCCAATAGCTCAGCTCACCCAACCTGTGTCCTTTCAGCAGCCCACCATACCTGTGTCCTGTCAGCAGCTCACCCAACCTGTGTCCTTTCAGCAGCTCATCTCACCTGTCTCCTTCCAGCAGCTCACCCCACCTTCCAGCAACTCACATCACCTGTGTCCTTCCAGCAGCTCACCCCACCTTTCAGCAGCTCACCTCACCTGAGTCCTTCCAGTAGCTCAGCCAACTGTGTCCTTTCAGCAGCCCACTATACCTGTGTCCTTTCAGCAGCTCATCCAACCTGTGTCCTTTCAGCAGCTCATCTCACCTTTCTCCTTCCAGCAGCTCACCCCACCTTCCAGCAATTCACCTCACCTGTGTCCTTCCAGCAGCTCACCCCACCTTCCAGCAGCTCACCTAAGTCCTTCCAGCATTTCCCCCCACCATCCAGCAGCTCACCTCACCTGAGTCCTTTCAGCAGCTCACCCCACCTGTGTCCTTTCAGCAGTTCACCCCATCTGTGTCCTTTAAGCAGCTCACCCAACCTGTATCCTTTCAGCAGCTCACCCAACCTGTGTCCTTTCAGCAGCTCACCTCACCTGTGTCCTTCCAGCAGCTCACCCCACCTTCCAGCAGCTCAGCTCACCCAAGTCCTTCCAGCAGCTCACCCCACCCTCCAGAAGCTCACCTCACCTAAGTCCTTTCAGCAGCTCACCTCACCTGAGTCCTTCCAGCAGCTCACCCAACCTGTGTCCTTTCAGCAGCTCACCCAACCTGTGTCCTTTCAGCAGCTCACCCCACCTGTGTCCTTTAAGCAGCTCACCCAACCTGTGTCCTTTCAGGAGCTCACCTCACCTGTGTCCTTCCAGCAGCTCACCTCACCTTCCAGCAGCTCATCCCACCTGTGTCCTTCCAGCAGCTCACCACACCTTCCAGTAGCTCACCTCACCTGAGTCCTTCCAGCAGCTCACCCCACCTTCCAGCAGCTCACCTCATCTGAGTCCTTCCAGCAGCTCACCCCACCTTCCAGCAGCTCACCTCACCTGAGTCCTTTCAGCAGCTCACCACACCTTCTATCAGCTCACCTCACCTGAGCCCTTCCAGCAGCTCACCCTACCTTCCAGCAGCTCACCTCACCTGTGTCCTTCCAGCAATTCACCCCACCTTCCAGCAGATCACCCCACCTGAGTCATTCCAGCAGCTCACCCAACCTGTGTCCGTTCAGCAGCTCATCCAACCTGTGTCCTTTCAGCAGCTCACCGCACCTGTGTCCTTCCAGCAGCTCACCCCACCTTCCAGCAGCTCATCCCACCTGTGTCCTTCCAGCAACTCACCCCACCTTCCAACAGATCACGCCACCTGTGTCCTTCCAGCAGCTCACCTCACCTGAATCCTTCTAGCAACTCACCTTACCTTCCAGCAGCTCACCTCACCTGTGTCCTTCCAGCAGCTCACCCCACCTGAGTCCTTCCAGCAGTTCACCCAACCTGTGTCCTTTCAGCAGCTCACCCAACCTGTGTCCTTTCAGCAGCTCACCCCACCTGTGTCCTTTCAGCAGCTCACCTCACCTGTGTCCTTCCAGCAGCTCAACTCACCTGAGTCCTTCCAGCAGTTCACCCAACCTGTGTCCTTTCAGCAGATCACCCCACCTGTGTCCTTCCTTCAGCTCATCTCACCTGAATGCTTCCAGCAGCTCACCCCACCTTCCAGCAGCTCACCTGACCTAAGTCCTTCCAGCAGCTCACCCCACCCTACAGCAGCTCACCTCACCTAAGTCCTTCCAGCAGCTCACCTCACCTGAGTCCTTCCAGCAGTTCACCCAACCTGTGTCCTTTCAGCAGCTCACCCAACCTGTGTCCATTCAGCAGCTCACCCCACCTGTGTCCTTTAAGCAGCTCACCCAACCTGTGTCCTTTCAGCAGCTCACCTCACCTGTGTCCTTCCAGCAGCTCACCTCACCCCACCTGTGTCCTTCCAGCAGCTCACCACACCTTCCAGTAGCTCACCTCACCTGAGTCCTTCCAGCAGCTCACCCCACCTTCCAGCAGCTCACCTCATCTGAGTCCTTCCAGCAGCTCACCCCACCTTCCAGCAGCTCACCTCACCTGAGTCCTTCCAGCAGCTCACCCCACCTTCCAGCAGCTCATCCCACCTGTGTCCTTCCAGCAACTCACCCCACCTTCCAACAGATCACGCCACCTGTGTCCTTCCAGCAGCTCACCTCACCTGAATCCTTCTAGCAACTCACCCCACCTTCCAGCAGCACACCTTACCTGAGTCATTCCAGCAGCTCACCCAACCTGTGTCCTTTCAGCAGCTCATCCAACCTGTGTCCTTTCAGCAGCTCACCGCACCTGTGTCCTTCCAGCAGCTCACCTCGCCTTCCAGCAGCTCACCTCACCTGTGTCCTTCCAGCAATTCACCCCACCTTCCAGCAGATCACCCCACCTGTGTCCTTCCAGCAGCTCGGCCCACCCTCCAGCAGATCACCCCACCTGTGTCCTTTCAGCAGCTCACCTCACCTGAATCCTTCCAGCAGCTCACCCTATCTGTGTCCTTCCAGAAGCTCACCCCACCTGTGTCCTTCCAGCAGCTCATCCCACCCTTTCAGCAGCTCACCCAACCTGTGTCCTTTTAGCAGCCTTTCAGAAGCGGCTCCAGGCTGTAGCCCTGAATCAATCTGCAGCAGCCCTGCTCCACATGTGGCCCATCAACTGCAGCAGTTCAGCGTGCCTCCTTCCCTCTCAATGGGGTAGATGGTAAAAATTTGTGGGAGAAAAGTGGTATCAGTGCACGTCATATGCACTGATACTGCTTCTCTCCCATGTATTACTGTGGAGATGTGTGGCACATGACTTTTCCGACAACTGCAGCTATCAATTTCAACATCTTCAGGAACAGCTCTGTACCTGGCTGTGGCGGCTGCCGACTCCAGGCTGCATAGGAAATCTTGCGATAGTAGCAAGATCCTGTGGATACCCAGTGAGCCAACCGGGAGGAGAGACACAGCACATCAGCACTAGGCTTAATCACTGTGCGCTCTGGTGGGGATCACCAGAGAGGGGAGTTTTCACTACCCCACTCCGGTATCCGATATGTTTATACATCGCATCTCTACTACTTCCTGATTCACCTTGATAAAGAAGCGCAGCAGGAAGCGCTATAATACATCGACCCCTTTGTTTTCCAAGCGTCTCTCTGGGCTTCTCAAGCTCCGCCTTCACCAGGTTCCGTCTGGTTTCCGAAGTCACCAATCATGTGAAGTTTCAAGAATCTTTAATACAGATCCAGAACACATAAAAGATAACATACAAAAAACACGAACATAGTGTAGTCAATTTACATTACAAACACAGGAACATTTAGCAAATGCCCGTACATGAATTCAGAGATAAAGAAGCTTATCTGAATACTAGCAGATATCACCCAATGCGTTTCGTCTTGGAGGAACTGTGCTTCATCCATCTGACTTCCTCAGGGGTAATGGCCTCAGATTCGTGTATTTTGTATTTTATCTTTTATGTGTTCTGGATCTGTATTAAAAATTCTCGAAACTTCACATGTTTGGTGACTTCATGTGGATCATTGAAAGAACCTTAGATAAGCCTTTTTTTTGTATCATATACAGATGTGTCCTCTTTTATCTCTGCTCCGTGCGCTACAAATCGCGTTACACATAATGCATGAGTGCCATGTGCCTCGGTAGCGTTGAGCGTCTTTATATGCATTTTCTGCGTGAAAATGCGTCTTAGATGCACAGTGGTGTAACAGGACAGACACGCAGCTTCTGCTGATTAAAATGATATGCAGCATGCCTATATTCTGTGTGTAACTGCGACTGTATTTACATCTGAAATGCCACGTACCATAGCATTTTGTATGCAGATAGAGCTGCAATTATTATTTATGTATTAACAGTTTCTTATATAGCGCAGCAAATTCCATTGCACTTTACAATTACATTCAGAATATAGGCATTCTGCATATCATTTTTATCAGCAGAAGCTGCTTGTGCATCCTATTACACAACTGTGCATCTAAAGGCCAGTACTCACGGCCTGATTTGGGAGAGATGTGTGCTGAGCGAACCGCTCAGCACACATCTCTCCCGGCACTCAGCACAGCGCGATCTGTGCTGAGCGTGCGGGGGGAGACGGGGGGGCCGCTCATTTCACACAGCGGGTGAAGTGAGCGACCCGCTAGATTGGCCTGCATGCAGGCCAATCTAGCAGCAGCGATAGCGATGTGCGGGGCCGCGCATCGCTATCGCTGAGGGGGCTACACACGGAGCGATGTTGCTGAAAATCTAAGCAATCTAGTCAGATTGCTTAGATTATCGCTCCGTGTGTACCCCCCTTAAGACTCATTTTTGCGGAACAAAATGCAAAAAAGACGCTCGGCGCAACCGAGTCCTGCCACGGCATGGCGCAACTTCAAGGGCTGTTTAGCATGATTCCAGCAAGGATGTATGAGGACACATCTGTATGGTACGGGTCCACTCATATTATGAACCTACGCACTGTGGTGGTGTCAATATTCTACTTGCAACAGAAAGGCGCTTCTGTCCCTTTTTGTATTGTAGGTTGGAGGTGTTGTTGTACACAGGATAAGGAGCCTTGCCACCCTGTGACTAGGGATTTTCTTCATCTCCAGGGGATTTACAGAGTCCTAACTCGTTAACCCCTTCCATGCTGGGGAAACGCTTCTGGTTTGGGGGTATCACACTAGCTGTGTATTTTGATTTGTTTGGGTCAGTGATGTCACTAATTTATATTAAACATTAATTGGCTGCATTGTCTTTAGCACTGATTTCGGACATAAAATGGTTGCAAAAACTGTGTGTGGCCGACAGGTATGCATTATGGAAAGCCTCTTTACTCTCAAAGATAACAGATGAGCCACCTGTTTTAATTTTATTGCATCTGAAGCATATTCCATAGTCTGTCATACATCGAGGAAAGTAGGCAATTCGTTGTGTGCTGATTACTAGACCACTTTTATTCTATTTTTATGGAGGCTAGGATTTTACATATTCTTAGATGTGCAAGTCACGTGCGCTATATACTATATCAGCTAGAAAAGCCTTAGGCATTAAAGACAGCAATGTCAGCTGGTGACATTTAGAGACATGCCTTGTGGGTACTCTGCATCGTGTATTGGAAATCTTAATTCTAATAATGAATTTAATAACCACCAGCTGAGTGTGTTTGCCTGTAATCTAGTCTGCAGCGAGCAGTGTTACATGATAATTCACATGTGCAGATGCAATGGTGTAAAGGTATTTGTGCCCCTTTCTCATGTGCAATAATTGCAGTAGTTACGGGAGGTGGCTGCAGTGTCAGTGCTGTCATAGCACACACACAGGACTTTTACTAGGAGCAAAAAAACTGATCTGGGAGCCACAAGATTCCTCATCGCTAAAAATAGAACTGAGAAACATAATTGACTATAAGTTACATGCTCTTGGGAAGGAAGGATTGGTAAATGGCGACACATTTCTGTTATTTCCTCACTTGTCCGTTTCCCAAATATGTTACTGTGACAGCTTGTTTATAAGCTGGTTATGATATATTCTGAATTACGTCTGCAAACTTTGATATAATTATACCAGGCGGCATTTTGGCTACTGACGAGAAGTTCTTCCATGGTGCCATTTTAAGGGCACAGCACAAATGTTTTGATAGAGGTCCTTTGCTCTTTGAGGGGCCTGTTCATTAAGGTAAGCAGGCCTTTTATTCATGCCGAAACAATAGCTTCCACTTGTTTTATGTAATGGGCCCATTCACTACTGGAGTCCAAATGTGGTTGCTGTCCATTCTTCAGGCTCCAACATGTGGCATGTTATAAACTTGAATTCCACAGGGATGTTATAAACTTGAATTCCACAGGCCACCAGAGATTACAATGACTAGGCCCCTGAAAGAGAATGATGAGTTGTCACAGTCCTCCTGACAAGCGCATACAGTATGAATAACACTGCTGATCCTGCAGCATAGGACGCACAGTCACTAGTAGGATAACAAGTACTGCCATACTTCCATTGTTTAACCATAGAACCCATTGTGCTTAACAAGTAAGTAGAATAGGACCAAAAATCCCCTTGATATGGAAATATTAGACTCTCTGTATATAATAATAATAATAATAATAATAAAAAAAATATTTGTATAGCGCACTTTCTCCAATAGGACTCAAGGCGCTTAACAGATACATAGCATAATATAGTATAGAAAATAATGAAGTACATTTTCATAAAATACAGAAGCATGAAGATACTAAAAGGGACATTATGGAAATGCTTGAGTAAACAGGAAAGTCTTGAGTCTACGTTTGAAGGATTCTATAGTTGGGGCCTCTCGCACTGTGCAGGGAACTGAGTTCCATAGAGTCGGAGCCGCATGACTAAAAGCTCGACCCCCAGATGAATTACGGGAGATTCTAGGTACTGCTAAAAGTCCCTCATCTACAGATCGCAGTAATCGAGTGGGGCAGTATGGGGACAGAAGCTGCTTCAGGTACCTTGGGCCCTGGTCATGTAATGCTTTGAAACTCAGTAAGTCAATCTTGAAGATGATTCGCCATCGTACAGGCAGCCAGTGAAGGGAGTAGAGGATGGGTGTTATGTGGCTAGAACGGGGCTGGTTGGTTAACAGCCTGGCAGCTGTGTTTTGCACCAGCTGTAAGCGGTGCAATTCTTTTGCTGGGAGACCAAGGTAGAGGGCATTACAGTAGTCTAATCGAGATGATACAAATGCATGTATGACTTTTGGCAGATCATCTGAGGGAATTAAGTGCTTGATTCTGGCTATGAAAGGTTGCGGATTTGAATGTGGCTGATATCTGATGTTTAAGTGTCAAGCCACCATCCAGGACAATGCCAAGATTCCGCACACGATCACTGGTCTGTAATTCTGAATCCCAGAGTGTAAGTCCAGTTGGTTGGCTATGCTGCAGTCTTTTCCTTTGATGTTGCGGTCGTATCATAAGGAACTCTGTTTTATCCGGGTTCAGTCGCAGCCAACTGGCGCTCATCCACTCCTGTAGCTCAGTTAGACAGCCATTTAGGGTTGTTATTGGGTTATCAGTGCCCGGAGCAAAGGACAAGTACAGTTGTGTATCATCTGCATAGCAGTGGTAGACCAAGCCATGGCGCCTGATTATTTTGCCCAATGGGAGCATGTATACTGCAAAAAGCATGGGGGATAGTATAGAACCTTGTGGGACACCACATGGCAATGGCACTGGTGGTGATGAGTATAATCCAGATGATACTCTCTGTGACCTGCCTGTGAGAAATTATTTGAACCAGTTAAGGACTGTGCCATCCAGACCACAGAAATGTATCAGTCGCTCAATCAGAAGCCCATGGTCCACGGTATCAAATGCTGCCGAGAGATCAAGAAGGATTAATATTGAACAGTCACCTCTGTCTCTTGCCATCAGAAGATCATTTAACACACACACCAGGGCTGTTTCAGTTCTATGTCTTCTCCTGAATCCTGATTGGAATTGATCATAAATATCATGGGTTGTCAGGCGGGTTTCCAGTTGATTTGCAACCACTTTCTTAATAACCTTTCCTAGGAAAGGAAGGTTTGATACCGGTCTGAAGTTGGTCATGCAGTCGGGATCTAAATTAGGTTTTTAATAAGCGGTCTAACAATTGCTTCCTTTAGGGGTCCAGGAAAAATGCCTGTCTGCAAAGAGCATTGAACAATTTTTGCAAAGACAGGACCATTTATATCCATACAACCTATTAGAAGCTTGGTTGAGGCCGGGTCCTGATCACAGGTGGTGGGACGCAAAATCTGAGCAATTTCAGCAGTGTACTTTACGCCCACTGGGTCAAAGCTGGTCCATGAAGGCAGGTAGCTTATATTGGCAGGCTTTGTAGTTTGGCACTCCTTTGATGGCACTGTGGAGATTCCAGCCCGGATGGTGGATATTTTATCTGCAAAGAAGTTTGAAAACTCGTTGCATCTTGCCTGGGAGAGGGTTCCATCAGTCTGCAGGCATGCTGGCTTGCAAAGCATCTCCACTGTGCGGAAAAGTTGAGCTGGCCTATTGTTTGCTGCTGTGATCTCATTTGACAGGAACTGTGATTTCTTACGAGTGATTGTCGATTGATATTCTTTGTTATGCTTTATTATTTTAATTTTGTCATCCACTAGGTTAGTCTTCCTCCATCGTCTTTCCAGTCTACGCCCCCTTTTCTTGAGCTCACTAACACTGTTGTCGAACCATGGAGTTTGATGTTGTGGTTTACGAGGTCTTATACGCACAGGGGCGATATAAATTGCAGCCATAACATCCCTATTATAATAACGGACTAGGGAACAAGGATCTTCACAGGCACCTAGCACCTAGTATAGCAGAGAGATCCAGATTTGCTGCAAGAGCCTGGGGAGTTATACCCCTCCTTGGACGATACCTGGTCAACTCCAAGGGCAGAGATCTTATTTGAGGGGTTGCAACTGAGGACCAAAGGGAGTAGTAGTCTGACCAGATGACTGGGTTTATTTTTAGGTCAGTGACTTCTAATCCAATCTGAAAGACAAGATCGAGAGTGTGGCCACTTTTATGTGTGGCAGAAGGAATGACCTGTGTGAAGCCCAGACCATTCATTGTGCACAGGAGGTCTTGGCCAAGGCGTGAGAGCTCATCATCCACACATGCATTGAAATCCCCGAGGATGAGCCATCTTTGATGTTCCAGAACCAGGCCAGCAACAGTGTCTGCAATTTCTTGTAGAAATATCTTTACATCTCCTGGGGGCCGGTAAATGAGAAGTACTCTGAAACCTAATCCTGTCGAACTCCGGGCAGCAATGCACTCGAATGAGCGAGTAATTTCAGTAGGGTGGACCCTAAGTTTAAGTTCTTTTTTGAAGCAGATAGCCACCCCGCCACCCCTGCAGTCCAGTCTTGGGTTGTGGATGACAGAGTAGTTTGTTGGGATCGCAGCCTCCAATATAGGTGCTGCATTTTCATCTAGCCAGATTTCTGTAATACAGGCTAGATCTGCAGATTCAATAAGGTCAGCAATTGTTGCAGTCTTGTTTCTTATAGATCTGGCATTACAAAGGACTGACCTGATTGGGCATACCAGAGGGCCTTCAGTTTTCTTTATGTTAAGTGCAGGAGCTCTGGGTATGGGGGTCACAAAGCGAGAGTTGACAGTTTTGTTCTTCCAAACACAGGGCCGTCTTTTGAGTATCACTTCTATTTCATTGTTCTTTGAATATGGGGGTGAGCAGGTGGGCAAAGGACTTAGGTGGTTACCGGGGGAAATAAATTTCCGGCCTGCTCGCTTCCCACGAACGCGCCTGTGTTTTCTTTTTAAAATGCCAAGGGATTAGAGAATAGAAGCCTGTGATGGTGTGATAGGAACTGCAGAGTTTGGTGGGTGGAGTGAAAGAATGAAGCTGGAGGAATATGTATACATTTGGTCATCAATGACAGATTACTATAAGTATGAGCTGCATATGATGATAATAGAGGGAGAGAAAGCAGTGTTTTTTGTTTGTTTGTTTGTTTGTTTTTTCCTTTTTGTGTTTTGTTTTCCCCCAATTCGGTATGTGATCCAAAATTATAATGGGTTTATGAACAAAGTTATTGCTATAACCTATTGGGTATATTTAAAGCAAGTGATAAATAAAATGACTGCTGATTTAGTCAATTATCCTAGGATAGGCAGTCTTGTGGAAAGGTGTTAGAAGCCAATTCCTACTGTGTAGGTGTGAAAAGTCTCAGTGTGAGAGGCCTTTGTAGTAGATTTCTTGTGGGAGTAGTGATAACGTGTCCTGGGGAATGGATCCTGATTTGAAACAGTGAGCCTTCAGCAATTCAGAGCCTGAATATACTGATATTAGTAATGCAATAAGTCAGTTATTTGTTGCTCAGAGAACAGAGGTGGATGATGTCTAAGTGAGGGGCTGGTTGGAGCCAAAGATAGGTTGTAGTCCACAGTACCTTATCTGGGATGTCCAATGCAGAGTACAGCAGCTGCTACACTGAAGGACTTCTCAGTGGAGGTATGCAGAGGATTCAATCTAGTGTGTATCTCAGTGCAGGAATGCATTCCGTTGGTTTTGATGAGATGTCCGCGTAGAGTAGTACAAGTTAAAGGTAAGTCCTTGGATATTTATGATGATTCATAGGACAGTTGTGGTGAATTTAAGCTGTTTTATGGAGATGATCAGGAGCATGCAAAAGGTGAAGCAGCCATCTTGGGTGCCAGTGTACAAGAAAAAAAATGAACAGTCCTTCACATCCGAGAGCAAAGTAGGACTCTCGGCCATCCCAATCATGGAGTAAAGGTACCTTATGTCTCCATCAGGAAGCAAATTATCCATATTCTTTCCACCCAATAGCATAGAACCCACAGAATTCATAGCTATGACAAGAATCTGATAAAGATGCCGGCTGTCGGGATCCCGGCAGCCAGAATCCCAACGCTGGAATCTGGACACCCATCAGAATACAGACGCCGGTATCCCCAAAAGGTCAGGACACCGATGTCGAAATCCCAACAGCCAGCATCCCAACCATAATTATAGTGGGAGGGTTAGGTTTAGGGCAGGGGATGGGATGGGGGGGGAGGGTTAGGTTTAGGCTGCCGGAAAAAGTGAGGGGTTAGGTTTAGGCAACAACGTGGGAGGTTAGGATTAGGCACCAAAGGCGGAGGTTAAGCTTAGGCTGCGGAAGGGAAGGTTAGTCTTAGGGAGTAACGGAACACATAGGTAGCTCACCCCTGTTGGGATTTCAGGTGTTGGGATGCCAGTGTTGGTATACTGAACACCAGCATTCCGACCGCCGGTAACTCATACCCAAGCCATATAATGTGTTTTACTGACTTCCCTATTGGAAAAAGAGGTCCCACTGAAATACTTGACAGGCACATATATGCAGGGTCAAATTAACAATGGGGTGGATGAGGCTACAGGTCCAGGCCTCCGCATAATATAGGCATATTGTCATGGCAGTATAATGATGACCAGCTGCCTATTAACCACAAGTATCAAAATTTAATTTCTGTTTTAATCACTGCCCACAAGCACACAGCACTGGAAACAGCTCCTCCCCTTCTTCCATAGTCCATAGGCCCAACATTTTCAGGCCCAGGTGCATGTAGCCCTTTATCCGGCCCAGCATATACTGTATATAAGGTGCTATACACTGGGACCACACGATAAGCATATACTTACAGATTTTTGGACTGATCTCTCCAGAAGTGAGCAGCCTGGTCGGCTCAGCTGAGAGCGGTGTGGGGGTGTGGTGCATCAAAGGGTGCGAGGTGGTGGCGGTGGTACAGGGGCATGGTGACTATAACAAGATAACTGGCATTATACAGCAGGGAGAATGTCTACGGTGACACAATTCACCCAGAATTATGTCATCAGTGCCCAGACTGCCCACTTTCCTTGTTAAGTGAGCAGCCGGGAAGGGGGTTTCTTGTCAGGGTGGGAGAGTTGCCTGTTATTCCGGGAAAAGGGGGGGGCGGGTGGGTCACCCGATTTTCGGGAGCCTCTCGGCCGTTCTGGGAGAATAGACAAGTTTGGATAAGCATGTAGAGGAACTGATGAGTAAAGGCCACATGCTGTACAGGCAGTCACAGTCCCTGTAGTATATTTATTAGTCTTGTCTGCCTTTTTTTTAAAATCCTTTTTCCTTTTTTAGTTTAATGCAGCCTGTTACATTTTCATGTCTAGAACAATAACTATTTGACAAATATTAGAAGAATAGAGATAATCCCTTTAAGGATTACAGAAACATAGACAGTTCCTGATTTAAGACATGAAACTATTGAGTCCATTGACAAATATGTGACAGACCACTGACAGTGATGGTTCTCAGTAGTGATGGATGATACATCGAGTCCACACTATATATTCCCTAACCAGCTGGGAGAGCTGAGATCCTGACCTACTAGCCTGATGGCCCTGCAGCGGAATTAGTATCTGGCTCTAGAAATATTTGTGACTATGAATAATAATCATGCAACTAGATTGACTTTGTTGTGGACTGGGAAAATGTGTGATGTTTTGCACAGTGTACTGAGTCAGTGAAACCCTGCTCATTTCATTTAATAATTTATTAATTACAAACAATTGACAGTTATATGAGTTAGGAAATTGCTCAAAATTCATTACATATTAAGTAATGCTGTTCTCTGAATGAAACATCACGCCACTATATTTGCTAGCCACTTGTGTGCTGTGCTGTGCTGTGCTGAACTGAAGTCACTTGTGAAAATGTCTGGCATTTATTGTGATAAACGTTGGAGAGGTTGCAGTGTTATTCTTAGCAGAAGTGCATGTTATACAATGCAGCATCTGTTCTATCCAGCTTATTGTCTCTCGCACATCTACAGTATGATCAATGACAGAACTATGTATGAGTAGCTCGGGAGTCACAATGCCTACGCCGGAATACCGACACGCGGTGAAATGCTGCCGCTGCAATGCCGGCGCAACAGGTTTTTCTCCCTCTGTGGGTGTCCAGCAAGCAGCGGTGCAAGCATGCGGGTACGCTTGGGTACGGAGTACCCTTAAGAATTTGGCAGTGGGTACTCAGTACCACCTGCCACACACTTTGCCATTACCACAATTATAATGTGCCACAAAGCAACAACGGCTCCTCCCACTTTGTCAGGGTTACTGGGAGTGCGACAGTGGCTGTATTTTCCTGTTATAATGGAGGCATTACTATATATTGTTATTAAATTGGGGGCATTACTATATATTTCTATTATACTGGAGGTATCACTATATATTTCTATTATACTGGACGCATTTCTATATATATTTTTTCAGCCTTACCTCCAGATAAAAAAACAAAACAGGGGGCTGTCGTGTGGCCACACCGCTATTGTCATGTAGCCACTCCCACTAGCAGCATGTGACCACGCACCCTCATAAACACATGACCACACCTATTTTTCCTCAGTACCACTAAGAAAATATTTCTACTTGCACCACTGCCAGCAAGCCACTGTGCCTGCAGTGAGGCGAGGACAGCGAGTCCGCAAGAGGCCTTCTAGCGCTCGCCCCGCTGCCGGCATAGTGGCGGGCGGGATGCCGCTGTCGGTATACTGACTGCCAGAATCTTGGCCGCCGGTAAATAGTATGTATTCCAGTAGTTCCACTGTGCTGAACAAATTTGCCCTTTTGGTATTTTTTTTTTTTTTTTACATTTAAGTTATCATTTGAAAAGCTAATAATGGCATTTAAATGAAAATGAAATGCTAAAAAGTCTCTTACATGGTTGAATAATTTCATTGGTTTTCAGCTGTATAATGTCTTACTAGATTCCAAAAGGCCTCTAAATTGGAACCGACATTCAAAAATATGTGTACATGGAGTGCAGCATTGTATGATGATAACCATTTACTCAGCCCAGTTCTCTTCCACTAATAGAATGATTGTCAGGTGTGATTAACCTTGCAAGAAACAATTGCACTGTGTCCTGATATTGGGTCCATTTGAGAGAAACAGGTCCATATTTATCTGCTGAATGGATGTATATATTTTATCTACTGCTGATAAGATGAGCCAAGATGAAATGAGGTTGTTAACACCTGTAACTGAAAGCACATCAGCTGCATTTATTTTGGTGTATTCCGCTAAATCCTCTTTCTTGCTGCAGCACTGAAAAGGGCTCTGCTGGAGGATTGTTTGTCGTGTTTTTGAATATTGTTTGACTTTAAATGTGGAAATTATTATTTACTAGAATCAATGTTGTATTCAAGGCTACATTGTTTTTTATTCAACAACTGTAATTGAATGCAGCATTTAAACAAATTTAAGGCCAAAGTGATGGGTTTAAAAAAATTGTAATAAGATATAAAACCAAAATGATACACCGTTACAATTTAACTCCTAAAAGAATACCCTTATTATAAAGCAATCAACAGTAACGAAAGTGAGCATTTGGTTCAAGTTTCCTCTGTAGAAGGACAGGCACTCTGCACTTCCTTTGTCCTTGTACTATAGCAGTGGTTCTCAACCACGGTCCTCAAGTACCCCCAACAGTTCATGTTTTCCAGGTCTCTTCACAGGATTACAAGTGAAATAATTTGCTCCACCTGTTGGTCTTTTAAAATGTGTCAGTGAGTAATGAATACACCTGTGCACCAGCTAGGTGACCTGGAAAACATGAACTGTTGGGTGTACTTGAGGGCCGAGGTTGAGAACCACTGTACTAGAGCAAACATGTCAAACTCACGGCTCATAACGCATCCTTTTCCAGACCAAGTTTACTCTTTTAAAAACAATGGAATGCAGCCCGCCACCACCAGATCAGTTACTGTTGATCAGTTTGCCATGATAGGAGCTTAGGGGTCTATTTACTAAGCCTTGGATGGAGATAAAGTGGCCGGAGATAAAGTACCAGCCAATCAGCTCTTAACTGGCATGTCACAGGCTGGGTTTGAAAAATGACAGTTAGGAGGCGATTGCCTGGTACTTTATCTCCGTCCACTTTATCTCCACCTGATGCTTAGTAAATAGATCTTTTAGTTCTGATCGGGCAGCATTCACCGTTCTGCACATGCGCAAGAAGATAGTGATAGAGATGGTGAACTGTACATGGAGAGAGAGACTGTGCATGCCCAGTTGCCTTTGCAGCTCTGCCCCCCCGCCTCATCCCTGAAGCTGTCACGCCTTGTATGTGTGTGTGCCTGACTGCCCTGTGCACCCACCCAACCGCTGTAATTGTAATTGCAGGAGAATTCTTCTGGAAACTGGATAGAAAAAACATATCTCGCAGAAGTTACACTACAGGGGTTGGAGGCTGAATAGACACAGGAGGCACAGAGGACTTGTGGCTGGTGGGGACACAAGGAGCAAGAGTGGATACCAGGGGGGGGGGCATGTGACTGGACTGGAGGGATAGAGGGGTGCTGGAAGTGACACATTTTACTAGCTCATACTGACATGTCTCTAATTTAGGGTGTGGTTCATAGGGTCGACCCCACTTAGGTCGACAGTGTCTAGGTTGACCACTATTGGTCGACAGTAACTAAGTCGACACCCAAAATAGGTTGACACAAGCATTAGGTCGACACGAGCAAGGTCGTCATAGCAAAATGTCGACATGGTTTAAAAAAATGTGTCATTTTCTCGTAGAGTGACCGGGAACCCCAATTAGTGCACCGTGTTCCCTCGCAGGCAAGGTTACCCAGTTGTAGTCCACGTGGATCGTAAAGTTTGAAAGAGTTAAAAAAAGTGAAAAACTCATGTCGACCATTTGTCATGTCGACATAATGACCATGTTGACCTAGAAACCCTGTCAACCTATTGCATGTCAGCCAATAGTGGTCCATCTAATGACTGTCGACCTAAGTGTGGTCGATCTAGAGAATGGATACCATTATAGAGGAGATGGGACCGCACAGTGATATATGAGGGGGAATAACACAGCTCCCAACTCACACTGATAGAGGAGAGAGGACCGCACATTGATAAATGAGGGAAACTAATACAGCTCCCAGCTCACTCTATTAAAGTTATACTTGACATCTCTTTGATTATACTTTATTGTGTGTTTTTCTAATTAACCTTTCAAAGTTGCATATAAGACTTTTTCTTTTTCTCGCGGCTCACACATGACTTAGACCTTGATTATTCAGCCCAGTTGGGAATTTGAGTTTGACATGCCTGTACTATAGCATGCTGGGCACTAGCACCAAGAGCCTGCAGGAAGGAACAACCTCTGACCTGATGTGCTATTGCACGAGTGCAGGCTGCAGTCATCTTTACTACACATGTGCAGGCTGCAGTCATCTTTACTGTATTAGGTGATGCAGTGCTTAGGGCCTTTTTCAGGTTGGATAGTAATTGCAAAGCTGCTCTTAGCAGTTTTGCATTATGATCCTTAGCAATGCAAATGCAGGAGGAAGTGCGAACGTTTTTCCCAGCGCTGGCCGCCTCCGCCCCCGTCCCTCCCTGCAAACGCCTCTGCCTGTCACTCAGCAATCCAATCATAGGACCAGTGCACATGCACAGAACGGGCCCTGCGCCTGCACAGTTTGGCGATTATTGGAAAACTGCGGGTTGGATTGCTGATGCGATCCAACTGTATAAGGCCCTTAGCTCCTAAGGTGAGACACCCATATACCAGCTATAAACCGCTGTTACCACTGATTGATAACACTGCTGCATGCTGCTATTTACCAATATACCCAGCATCCAGGTTCAAGTCCCTCTGTAGTCATTCACATACAATGTGCGCCTATTGTGATCTACCCAGTAGGCTAAATATCAACATCCTTCTTACCCAATCCACATCCTTCTTACCCCATGTTCAGGATAGAAATTTATTCATTCTCCTGGAATGAGAAAATCATATTTTTGGTTTAAGCAACTGAACATGCGTGTGAGGCACTTGCAACGTCCTCCACAGGGCGACCACCTTCCTCGCCAGAAATATCAGCTTAGACAGCATTGTTGTTCTTCATACGAAAGACTCATCTCTTTAATAAGGTCAGAACTCCAGAGGTGCACCTGCCATCAGCCAATCAGAAGCAGCTAGTGCTGGTGACTGTCATCAGTGTGAATTTTTACCAGCTTTTAGGCACCCGCAAATTACAGCTAAGGGGAGGTGTCTGCCTACATCATCAGTTGGCAATTACATGAATATTATGTTACTGTTTGCATCTTGTTTCCCTTATTCTACTTTCCCAAGAATAAGGAAACGTACAAACCAAATCTGCGTGTATATGGAAGTATACACCTTTTTTGTGCCCAGCACACTGCAAATTTCCATGTTTATGCTAAGCAAATGGATATACTCCCAACTCAGCAGGAGTCCCATAATAATGTATGCTAATTATGATGCCTCTGCTCCACAGCCATTATATGAGCCTTGCTTGCTTGTCCTGTGGCCAGGGAGACATATTCATTTATGTTAGCCTTGGATGGGTGTTAAGCATAAGCCGACATTTAAAAAAAGGGGGAAATACCAGCGCTAGCTTAATAGTACACTATGGATGGACGGTTTGTAACAGACAATACAGTTTATTAAAACCTATAAATGATTAAAACATTAATACTAAAGTGCCACAAATACATAAAATTAATTCAAAATATTAAAATTTAGCAGTGTATAGTGCCGCTGGTCAAGCTCCTCTATATTATAAAGCTCTGGTTTAGGACCATCTCCAAAAATGTATCCATAATAAGTCACTATTAGCAGTGAGATTACCAGGCAATGATGTAACAGTCCCCAGTAGTCTCTTACCAGTAGATAGATGTCAAGGTAATAAGAGAGGAGTCAAGGCAGAAAAGGGAGTTGACAGTGGCAAAGAGATGCCGGAGGTTTGAAGACTGGGAGGAGATGATGTTCTTGAAGTACAACTGTTTAGAGAGTGATAGGGATGAGAGCATACATTTGAAATGTAGCCATGCTCATCCATCCCGTGATGCGTACGCACACGTTGGGTTTGGTCTGCTGGCAGCCGGGATCCCCGCAGTATGCTGCAGGCTCGGTGGCTTGCTGCACTTACCACAGGCTCTATTCCCACTCTGTGGGTGTCCATCATGGACATACATGAATGGGAATAGCCCCTGTTAGCCGGCTGTCGGCATTGTCAGTGGTCGGGATTCCGGCTTCAGTATCCTGACCGCTGGGATCCCAACTGCCGGCAATGTAACCACATCCCATACGCACACTATAGACTTCTATGGAGCGAATGCCAGCTGCAACATCTGTAGCATCACCCTGCTCAAGTACTATACCTAACATTACCCTGCTCAGGTACTATACCTAGCTTCACCCTTCTTAGGTACTAACATGTATAAGGGGCTCTGCTGTGTGGCATTTCGTGTATAAGGGGCTGTACTGTGTTGTGAAATATGTATAAGGGGCTCTTCTGTCTGGTGTAATGTGCATAAGGGGCTATACTGTGTAACATAATGTGTTTAAGGGAAACTATTGTGCGGTGTAATGTGTATAAGGGGCTCTACTGTGTGGTGTAATTTGAATTTGTATTATTCTGTGGCTACGCGCCTGTATTTTTTATCACTATTTCAAATATAGGGGGACACCAATTCGTTTGCAAATTGCAAATTTACTAAGGATTCATTTGCATGGAAGTTGCATGTCAAATGTGACTTTGCACTCCAAATTGCGACAAATCACCATTGGTACAAACATAATAAAATAACATTGGTATCAGTGGAAATCTCACATTTACAAGAATAGTCTTTTCAAATGCACACAAATTCACAAAAAAGTTGCATAAAATGTGCACCTCAATACATAAAATCAATGCACTGGTTTTTTTTTTGAGCGTCTTGACATGTGACATCCATTTTTTTTTTACTAAAGGTGTGTACACATGGGGGGTAATTCCAAGTTGATCGCAGCAGGATTTTTGATAGCAATTGGGCAAAACCATGTGCACTGCAGGGGAGGCAGATATAACATGTGCAGAGAGAGTTAGATTTGGGTGGGATATTTTGTTTCTGTGCAGGGTAAATACTGGCTGCTTTATTTTTACACTGCAAATTAGATTTCAGTTTGAACATACCCCACCCAAATCTAACTCTCTCTGCACATGTTATATCTGCCTCCGCTGCAGTGCACATGGTTTTGCCCAATTGCTAACAAAAATCCTGCTGCGATCAACTTGGAATTACCCCCATTGTGAGATCCTTGCTATGCCCGATTTTGAGTATGCGATTTCCCTTAAACTCCCCCAGAGCCCAGATAGCACAGATTATGACTACAGTATCTGTACTTTCAATTTTGTCTATGTACGATTTTGACTAAGTGCCAATTTTGACTATATTTTGTACTAGATACTAGTACACTAGATAGTCAAGATTGACTTGCCTGCACAGTCTATCTAGCCTTGCGATACCGACCCCACGGGAGGGCGCATTGGGATCGAATCGATATCGCAAGCTGCCTAACACCTTGAGATTTGCGCTAACTTTCCTTAAGATTTTGACTATAATAATCCCACAAAAATCGCACAAAAATCACACCTGAATGCATCACTGCCATAAAGTAACATGTGAAAGCCATTTTAATTATGGATAAACCAATCAAAATGCTAATAAAAGACCACAAAGTCACCTGCAGCACTCACTTTCTGCTCTCATTCTTGCAAGAGGCAGGTTTTGGAGTAGCCTGGATGCAGGCAGTGATTTCATGTGAGCTGACAGAAAGGGCCGAGGACCAAGAAACAGAACACAAGAACCAGCAGGTCGGAATGTGTTTTGGGGGTTTGTCAATTTACATTGACTTGTGATACAAATTGAGGCGTGATTAGCTTTGTGTTGGCATGCAACCTTTGATGCATTCTACTGTGAATTACAGCACAATTAAATGTGATTTATAAAGCAAAATCCCATTCAAAAGCCACAAAATCAACACAAATCGCATGTGCCAAAAAGCGACAACACACACCATAAAAATACAAAGACGCAAGTGAAAATGCTTGTTAGTAAAAAACAATTTTGGTTCTGGTGAATTGGGGCAACTAAAACCCCTTTTCCACTAGCTTTAAAAACAAGGGGGCGCTCATTTACCCGTGTCTTTTCCTAGTGGAAAAGGGTCCCCCTGCAAATTCCCGGATCAAGTGATCCGGGAATCCTACCTGGGTAGCTTGCCAGGTTGAACACGTGTTCAACCCGATAAGCTGTGTAGTGTGAACGGGAGCCGTGTCGATGCGACACGGCTCCCGTTCACAGTGAATGGAAGGGCGGGGCTGGGAGATCATGTGATCTCCCAGCGCCACCCCTGCCGCGTCAGCAGCAGCGTCACCAACCCGGCAATATGTGGGCTCCCGCCTGCGACCCTTGCTACAGATGGAAAAGGGGTGTAAGTAATCTCACCCGAAATCAATGCTTTTTAAATTCCCCACTAGATGTCTCCTGTGTCTGTGTACAGTGTACAGCAGGTATTTGGGGAAAAGTAGTTTGATGTTTAAGGAATTTCCTGTATATTTCAGAGGGATACGGTCTTTAGGTCGACACAACTTAGGTCGACAGTCATTAGGTCGTCAACTGAAGGTCGACCTTGGCATTATGTCGACATGCATTAGGTCAACATGCACTAGGTCGACAGGTCAAAAGGTCAACATGAGTTTTCACATTTTTGTTTTTAAATTTTTGAACTTTTTCATACTTTACAATCCACGTGGACTGCAATTGGGAATGGCAACCTCCTCGACGCATGGCGAGCGAGGGGACACGGTGCACTAATTGGGGTTCCCCGTCACTTTATGAAGAAAATTACACCAAAAAAGTCCAAAAACTCATGTCGACCTTTTCACCTGTCGACCTAGTGCATGTCGACCGAATGCCCATGTAGACCTTCAGTGGTCGACCTAATGACTGTCGATTTAAGTTGAGTCGACTCAGCGACCCTTACCCATTTCAGATTTGAGTTTTTTTCTATATTTTTGAGAGACAGTAGTCTGATATATGTACTAATCTTAGAGGTCATGGCTTACCCTTTATGGTATTGTATGTTTGAACTGGATAAAAAGAGGACCTGCGAGGCCTGAAGGCATACAACCCATGACCATCTTGAGAGGAGTGAACTTCTGTAACATCATGTATGCTGTGGAGTAACTGTCTTTGTTGCAGTGGCATAGCTAGAAATTTTTCTCCCCCAAGCCAAAACATTCCCTGGTGCCCCACCCCCCCATAATTGCTGCCCCCCCCCCCATAATTGCCCCTAGCAATGTGATGAATCTGCGAGGGAGCGTGGCCTTGCTAAATGGGCGTGGCTTTGCATAAAAGGGTGTGGCATTGCAGGAAAAGACTACCTTATACCCCAGTTTTGCAACCTGCACGCCCAGTCGTTGGCCACCTCAGGAAAAAAAAATCCTGATTCATGCCCCTTACATTATTTGTCATTTTTCCTCCTTCTAGTAATGCCCAGTATACATTATGCCACATACTGCAATGACCCTTAGACATTATGCCACACACAATAATGCCCATGACACAATATGCCACACACCATAATGTCCCTGACACATTATGCCACACACCGTAATGCCTGTGACACATTATACCACGCATCGCAATGCTCGTTATACAGTATGCTACACACTGCAATGCCCCCGATACATTCTAGCACATACAATGCCTGTGACACATTATGACACACACCACAATGTCCATGATACATTATGCCACACACTGCAATGTCCGTGATACATTATGCCACACACTGCAATGTCCGTGATACATTATGCCACACACTGCAATGCCCCTGAGACATTATACCACATACCACAATGCCCGTGATATAGTATGACACACACCGCAATGTCCGTGATACATTATGCCACACACCGCAATACCCATTACACATTAAGCCCTACAGTAAGGCTTCTAATTACTTTTAAATTACCTGCTCATTGCCAGGGGTTTCATGCTCTTAGTTCCATGCACGGTGCCAGGGGTTTTCATGCTCAAGGTGTCATGCTCGTTGCCAGGGGTTTCATGCACTAGGTGTTATGCTTGTTGCCAGAGGTACTGTATCATGTGCTGGGTTTCAAGCTTGTTGCCAGGGGGTAGTATTCATTGCCAGGGGTTTCATGCACTGGGTGTCATGCTCGTTGCTAGGAGGTAATGCTTGTTGCCAGGGATTTCATGAGCTGTGTGTTGTGCTTGTTACCAGGGGGTAATGCTTGTTGCTAGGGTTATGCCCCCAGTGCCAGATATTCCCCCACAGTGCCAGATAAAAATATGCCCCCGTAGTGTCAGAAACACATATGTCCCCAGTGCCAAATATGCCCCCCCAGTGCCAGATACACATATACCCCCAGTGCCAAATATGCCCCCAGTGCCAGGTACACATATATATTCCCAATGCCAAATAGGCCCCCCAGTGCCAGTTACACATATACCCCCAGTGCCAAATATGCCCTCCCAGTGCCAGGTACACATATACCCCCAGTGCCAAATATGCCCCCCCCCCCCAGTGCCAGGTTCACATATACCCCCATTGCCAAATATGCCCCCCCAGTTCCAGGTACACATATACCTCCAGTGCCAAATATGCCCCCCAGTGCCAGTTACACATATACCCCCAGTGCCAAATATGCCCCCAGTGCCAGTTACACACCCTCCCCGGGCTCCCCCACTGCTGTGAGTTTTGGGAAGGAGCCGGAGGGCACAGCGTGTGCCTCTCCTGGCTGTGTCCGTCCTGTGTCTCCAGCAGCGTGTCTGTCAAATGAAGTGCCGGTTGATGAGCCAATCAGAGCTCGTGGACCGGCAGCTGCCGGTCCACGAGCTCTGATTGGCTCATGAACCAGCACTTCATTTAACAGACACGTCACAGACGGAGACCCAGAGGGACACATAGGAGAGAGGTGCATGCTATGCCCTCCGGCTCCTTCCCAAAACAGCAGCAGTCAGTGACTGCGGTGGCGGTGACCAAATCAGCCCTGCACCTTCAAGCCACCGCAGTGGCTGTGGAGGCAGTAGTTACGCCACTACTTTGTTGTACAGTCAGGTCCATAAATATTGGGACATCGACACAATTCTCATATTTTGGGCTCTATACACCACCACAATGGATTTGAAATGAAACAAACAAGAGGTGCTTTAATTGCAGACTTTCTGCTTTAATTTGAGGGTATTTACATCCAAATCAGGTGAACGGTGTAAGAATTACAACGGTTTCTATATGTGCCTCCCACTTTTTAAGGGTAAAAAGTAATTGGACAAACTAAACAATCCTAAATCAAACTTTCACTTTTTATTACTTTGTTGCAAATCCTTTGCAGTCAATTACAGCCTGAAGTCTGGAATGCATAGACATCACCAGACGCTGGGTTTCATCCCTGGTGATGCTCTGCCAGGCCTCTACTGCAAATGTCTTCAGTTCCTGCTTGTTCTTGGCGCATTTTCCCTTCAGTTTTGTCTTCATCAAGTGAAATGCATGCTCAGTCAGATTCAGGTTAGGTGATTGACTTGGCCATTGCATAACATTCAACTTATTTGCCTTAAAAAACTCTTTGGTTGCTTTCGCAATATGCTTCGGGTCATTGTCCATCTGCACTGTGAAGCGCCGTCCAATGAGTTCTGAAGCATTTGACTGAATATGAGCAGATAATATTGCCCTTCAGAATTCATCCTGCTGCTTTTGTCAGCAGTCACATTATCAATAAATACAAGGGAACCAGTTCCATTGGCAGCCATACATGCCCACGCCCTGACACTACCACCACCATGCTTCACCATGAGGTGGTATGTTTTGGATCATGAGCAGTTCCTTTCCTTCTCCATACTCCTCTCTTCCCATCACTCTGGTACAAGTTGATCTTTGTCTCATCTGTTCATAGGATGTTGTTCCAGAACTGTAAAGGCTTTTTTAGATGTTGTTTGGCAAACTCTAATCTGTTCTTCCTGTTTTTGTGGCTCACCAATGGTTTACATCTTGTGGTGAACCCTCTATATTCACTCTTGTGAAGTCTTCTCTTGATTGTTGACTTTGACACATATACATCTACCTCCTGGAGAGTGTTCTTGATCTGGGCAACTGTTGTGAAGGGGTTTTTCTTCACCAGGGAAATAATTCTTCTGTCATCCACCACAGTTGTTTTCCGTGGTCTTCCGGGTCTTTTGGTGTTGCTGAGCTCTCCAGGTGCTTTCTTTCTTTTTAAGAATGTCCCAAACAGTTGATTTGGCCACACCTAATGTTTTTGCTATCTCTCTGATGGGTTTGTTTTGATTTATCAGCCTAATGATGGCTTGCTTCACTGATAGTGGCAGCTCTTTGGATCTCATATTGAGAGTCGACAGCAACAGATTCCAAATGCAAATGTCACACCTGGAATCTACTCCAGACCTTTTACCTGCTTAATTGATGATGAAGTAACGAGGGAATAGCCCACTCATGTCCATGAAATAGCTTTGAGTCGATTGTCCTATTAATTTTGGTCCCTTAAAAAGTGGGAGGCACATATAGAAACTGTTGTAATTCCTACACCGTTCACCTGATTTGGATGTAAATGCCCTCAAATTAAAGCAGAAAGTCTGCAGTTAAAACGCATCTTGTTTGTTTCATTTCAAATCTATTGTGGTGGAGTAAAGAGCCCAAAATATGAGAATTGTGTCGATGTCCCAATATTTATGTACCTGACTGTATATCAGTCATTTAATGTAACTAGACAAGCAGAACAGATTGAGAAAGAAGTTCTAAAACCACCACCAGTTGAAGAGGGAATTGCAATTAAAGTTATTGTGGATTATCCAGTTGTTGTTGAAGAGTGAAGATCACCTTTGCCTTCGGTCAGGAGATCTATTATGTGGAACTAGAATATATCATCAAAGCAGTTACTTTATCTTGCTGAGACAACACCACAACCTGAGCCAGAATTCTGGATAGAGGTGCAGAAACTGACTACCAAAGAAAAGGAAAAATTGATTAAAGCTGCTGCTGATGAGATGGCATCTCTCAAACAGCCCCAGCAATGAGATCTTACAGAGTTACCTCCAGGAAAAACATGCAATTGGATATACAGTACAGATATAGGTTTTCAAAACCAAATGTGACTCTGAAGGTAAAATGTACAGATTTAAAGCAAAATTAGTGCCAAAGTGCTATTCTCAAAAATATGGTGAAGATTATGATGCCACTGTTGAACCAGTTGCTAAACAGAGCCTTGATCGCCATAGTGAAAACATTATGACATCATATAATGGTAATATAGAAGAAGAATTGTACATGACAAAGGCTGAAGGTTATGTCAAAAAGGGCCAAGAACACTTTGTTTTCAAACTACAAAAAATGCTTTTTGGTCTAAAGCAACTGGCAAAAGTATGGAATTTTAACACTGATGAAGTTTTATTGGAACAAGAGTTCTGCAAGAAGTAAAGCTAATCCTTGCCTATTACTCAAAGTTTGAAAAAGGGAAATGGATGTATCTGCTCATGTATGTGTTCTAATTACCAGCCCATCAAAATTACGTAACAACATAACAGTAATGTCAGCGCCGGCGCCTGTACGCGTCCGAATGGAGCAACACTTGAATTGCTCCGTCAGGCGCCATTTAGTGTCCTCCGGCGCACAAAACACTTGAATCCCCCCCTTGGAGGTGAGGAGCAGCATTATCCTTTAATTATTATTATTATTATTATTACATTTTATTTATAAGGCGCAACAAGTGTTTCGCAGCGCCGTACAAATGACAGTGCAGGGAGACAAAACTTAGCATTACAGTAAATAAATAACAAAAATAGAGTACAGGTAACAAAGAGCACCACAATTCTCAAAACATAATACAGCTAAGATGAAAGTAGCGAGGGAGTAATCATCGTACTACTTGGGGCTGGCTGCCATAGATAGAGATGAGCCTTTACCAGCAGGAGAAAAAGCGGGTAAAGATGGCCGCTGAGTAGAAGAGAGCTGTGAGTGAAATGTGTCGAGAAGAGGGCTTTGACAACAAGAGGAAACAGGGCCCTGCTCTGGAGAGCTAACAATATAGTGGGAAGGGGCGACAGACAGATGACATGAGGTGCAATCAAGCGAGAGGTAGCCTGATGGCAGTATGTAAGCAAAGCAGATATGTTCAAGGCATGAGGCAGGGGGATGGAGGAGCAGCCTCAGGACTAGGTTATGCGTTGGAAGGGTAAGCTTTGATGAATAGGTGGGTTTTTAGTGCCCGTTTTAAGCTTTGCAAGGTCGGGTAGAGTCTAATGGAGCGGGGGAGTATGTTCCACTGAAGGGGTGCAGCACGGGCAAAATCTTGAACTCGAGCATGGGAAGCAGTGACCAGGGCAGAGGAGAGGCGACGGTCATTGGCCGACTGTAGGGGACAGGAGGGAGTATGAAGGGAGAGGAGGTTGGAGATGTAGGGAGCAGTGGAATTAGAGTTGGCCTTGTATGTGAGGATGAGGAGTTTAAAGAGGATTCTGTAGGGGAATGGGAGCCAGTGCAGATTTTGTGAAAGGGGAGTGGCAGGTGTGGAGTGGCGGGAGAGGAAGATAAGCCTAGCTGCGGAGTTGAGGACAGATTGGAGGGGAGCATGACGGGAGCAAGTGAGGCCAGCGAGGAGAACATTGCAGTAATCGAGTCGTGAGATGACCAGTGAGTGGTTTATAAGTTTAGTTGCACTCTGGAAGAGAAATGGCCTGATGTGAGCAATGTTGCGTAGCTGGAACCGACAGGATTGTGCCAGAGCTTGGATGTGGGGTGCAAAGGAGAGGGAGGAGTCAAGAGTGACGCCCAAACAGCGGAGTTGTGGAATGGGGGGATGATGGTGTTGTCAACAGTGATAGAGATATTGGTAGGGGGTGTTTCTCTGGCTGGGGGAAAGATAATGAGTTCAGTTTTGTCCATGTTGAGCTTCAGAGAGTGCTCAGACATCCAGTAGGAGATGGCGGAGAGGCAGCTGGAAACCTGAGAGAGCACAGAGGGGGACAGATCAGGAGAGGTGAGGTAGAGTTGTGTGTCATCAGCATACAGGTGGTATTGAATGCCAAAGGAGTTAATGAGCGCACCCGGGGAAGAGGTGTACAGGAAGAACAGAAGGGGGCCTAGGACATCCCTAAGGGACACCAACAGGAAGGATGGAAGGGTGTGAGGTGGTGCCAGAGGAAGACACAAAGAAGGAGCGGTTAGTGAGGTAAAAGGTAAACCACTCAAGGACAGTGCTAGAGAGGCCAATGTTTTGGATTGTGCGGAGGAGGAGAGGATGATCCATGGTGTCAGAGGCAGCAGAGAGGTCCAGAAGGATGAGCAGAGAGAAGTGGCCCCTGGATTTGGGCAAAGGTAGGTCATTGGTGACTTTCACCAGGGCAGTCTCAGTGGAGTGGAGCGGGCGAAAGCCAGATTGTAGTGGATCAAGGATAGAGTTGTCAGAGAGGTAGCTTGTGAGATAGCTGCAGAACAGTCATTCAAGTAGCTTGGAGGAGAATGGGAGAAGAGAGATGGAGCGGTAGCTAGTGGGTGATGAAGGGTCGAGGTTTTTTTTTTTTAGAACAGGTGAGACCAGAGCATATTTGAATGGCGAGGAATAGATTCCAGTAGAGAGCAATAGGTTAAAGAGGTGAGCAAGGTGGGAGCAGGTAGTGGGGGAGAGGGAGCGGAGAAGATGAGAGGGGAGGGGGTCCAGGTTGAGGGGGGGGGGATAAGATGAGGGAGTGGACTTCCTTGTCTGTAGTGGAATGGAAGGAGGACAGGGTGAGATAGATGGAATGGGAAGGATGATGGGGCCAGGGGGGAAGCAGAGGGATTACGGGAGATGTCATGTTGGATAGCCTCAATTTTGGAGATGAAGAAGGAGGCAAAGTCAGTGACAGTGAGGAAGGATGGGAGGGAATGATTTGGATGATTTGATTATTGCTCATCAAGAAGCACAAGAGATCACAAAACTTATACTTTGATACTAAAGACCTGAGAGAGGTGACAATACTTACGAATAAACATTCTGGGGGAGATGTATCAAAGCTTGGAGACATATGAAGGACCAACCAATCAACTCCTAACTGTCATTTTTCAAACACAGCCTGTTAGTTGTTAGTAAGACGCTAATTGGTTGGTACATTATCTGTCTTCATCTCTCTCCCAGCTTTGATGAATTTCTCCCACATCGAGAAGATAGACATTTTAGACACAGTCTGCTACAGTTGGTACAATTTTCCATCAGTTTGGAATGTCAGGAGCAGAAGGTGTGACAACACCAATGAACGCATCATATCTGAAAATCGAAGGAGAAGATGATGTCTTACCAAATAATGAACAGTACAACAAGCAATGGGTGCACTTTTATATGGTGACAACTACTGCAAGGCCTGCTATTTCAGTAGCTAAAGTACTGTGCAAACGTTTTAGGAAGGTGAGGAAAAAAAATCTGCAAGGTAAGAAAGCTTTCAAAAATAGTTGTTAAATGTTAATAGTTTATTTTTATCAATTAACTAAATGCAAAGTGAATGAACAGAAGAGAAACCTAAATCAAATCAATATTTAGCGTGGCCACCCTTTGCCTTCAAAACAGCATCAATTCTTCTAGGTACACTTGCACACAGTTCTTGAAGGAACTCGGCAGGGAGTTTGTTCTAAACATCTTGGTGAGCTAAACACAGATTTCCTGTGGAGATAAGCTTGCTCAAATCCTTCTGTCTCTTCATGTAATCCCAGACAGACTTGATGATGTTGAGATCAGGGCTCTGTAGGGGCCATATCATCACTTCCAGCACTCCTTGTTCTTCTGCTGAAGATAGTTTTTAATGACATTGGCTGTATGTTTGGGGTCATTGTCCGGCTTATGGTACTGCATGATGGATAATTACCTGCCTGTATTTCTCAGCATTGAAGCACAAAGAACCAGGCAACATTGAGGAAGTGTACCTAGAAGAATTGATGATGTTTTGAAGGCAAAGGGTGGTCACATCATATATTGATTTGATTTGGAGTTCTTTTCTGTTCATTCTCTTTGCGTTATGTTAATTGATAAAAAAATATACTGTTAACACTTCTGTTTTGAAAGCATTCTAACTTTGCAGCAATTTTTCCACACATGCCTAAAACTTTTGCACAGTACTGTATTAATATATATATATATATATATATATATAGATATATATAGATATATATATATATGTAACACTTAATTCAAGTGTTTTGCGTGCAGGTGGCCACTAGATGGTGCCCGATGGAGCATTTAAAGTGTGCTGCGCTTGGGTGCGCACAGCGTCTGGCGCTGACATTACTGTTATGTATATTGTATATGTATATTAGAACTCCATGGTGCAGTCATCTTCCCATGTCAGAAATGGCAGCGCTGACAGCTGCACAGTTTGCATCATACTTACCTACATTTAATTTCTCCTCTCCGGGAGAAGCCCGGAGAGGAGACGCTGCAGGTGTCTTCGGGGGGCGGGGGCCGGACTGTGACATCACTAAGCCCCGCCCCCACATCGGGAAATGTCGCGATTCGCGGGTCCGCGTGAAGGGGGCGGGGCTAAAATGACGCGATTTGCGTCATTTTAACCCCTTTTTCACCCGACGGACCCGCGAATGCGGGAGGTTATCTCTCCATCCTGCTCGCATCACTAGGGTGCGAGCAGGATGCGGGAGACCTGCCCACTCTTCCGGGTGTGCGGGGGGCTACCCCAAAAAACGGGAGCCTCCCGCAGCTTCCGGGAGAGTAGGTAAGTATGGTTTGCATGCTGCATCATGGCATTGTGTTTGTGACTCATGGGGCTTCTGGGATATTGTAGAAGCTGATTGAATGTCAGTAGGGAGTATGACTTCCTGACCCCAACAGATTACAGTTACAGTAATAGCCGAAGAGTCCTTGTACTGGCTTTCCTGACATGATGGACCCCACAACATGTGGCCTCACCTAGGATTAAGAAGCACTATGAACATACAATACATAGTACTATAGGTAATACATGTATAATAAGCTGTGCAATACAGGTATGTAATGTAAGATTTAAATTAACGTTTCAGTTCCATTAAAATGTAATAAAAGGTCTACTTACAAAATCAAAATGACAAACCTTACTTTTATGTGATGTAATTTAATGGTGTGAGGACATGGGGGCACCCTTTTGGTTTACCATGTGTTTATGTTGATGTATATGGCAGAAGTATGACTGCAGAACCTTTAAATGTAGTTGCTTTTTTTAGTTATTTTATTCACACTTTTTTTAAATTTGTGTAAAGTTGCTAGGCTGAAACCAACCTGTAATATGACATACAGTATGTACTAACAAAACAAACAAAGTCAAAACGATTCAGGTACCAGTTCCTTTATGACTATGTAAAGGAATTATACCATCAGCATACCTCTGCAGTAGCGTTTATTAGAAAAAGCAAACATCTCGAATCAGCTTGATGCCTCAAAGGCCTCCTCCTGTTAGATTTTATTGCAAGTTGCAGGTCATAACTTTTTATTGACCCTGCATAAAGTATTATTGAACTAGCCTGAGAGTTACACAGCCTTCAAATATTTGTCAGCAAGGCTCATAAATATTCAGAGATTTACAAGTCTACTAAGATGCTTGGTATTTTATTTATATATTTAGTTATGGGTCAAATGAAGCTGAGAAGAAATGATATTACAGAGTTGAAAGAAAGTATGAGATAACTGCACATTGTTTGATCCATCCTCTGGTGGGTGATTATACTAGTGGAAGACATACAGTATTAGTAATTGGTGCTTGATACAGTTATGGCAAGAAGAGAACATTGGTCTGTTATCACAGAAAAGTGATTGCAAAGCAATTCTGTGACCCACCAGAATTTTTAGTGTGAGCCTCTACTGTGTGAAATATATATATATATATATATATATATATATATATATATATGCCATATATAAGAGCTCAAACTGTATATTGATGATGGTATGGGTTCTATTTAACTTTTGCATTAGTGAGGCAGTAAAACCTTTGTGTCTTCATGTTGTGATTGACAAATGTTTATTTCAGTATGCTCCTAAGCCTTTGTAGGCTTACATCTGCTTTTGTACACAGTACTGTTTATTTAGAAGTGATAGCATATCACTGAATGAGGAACAGGTGGGTTCTTTGGCTACAAGTTGTCCACCTTCTGGTAAAAACAGAAACATGACTCAGACACTGCCTCACCTTCAGCCCTTTCACCAAGCCTATTTCATCCAGACTTCCAGACATGGAAGCAGTAAAGGAGGTGGGATTGGAACACTCATTTACCCACAATGCACATTCACAGTTCTAGGAAATTTTCCATTACTCATAAACAAATCTTTTAAAGTGTTTGCTATCAGGGTTTTCAAACCAATCTTTGTGTGCTGTTGTAATCTATCCTGCCATCCCCTTGGACCACACCAGCAATTTCCTGGCTCCTTCCCTTTTTATCCTCTGACATCAACATCACCAATTCCATCATCCACATTGTTATTCCACATTCCACATCCGCCGAACTATGCTATCTAAATTCCTCTCTTGGCCTCTCTGAGTGGACTCCCTCTTCTACTCCTTGGGATGACTCTGCCTTGATCTTGTATTCACTAGACTATGCTCTGTTTCAGATTTCCTTAACTCTCTTTCCCTTCTCTCAGTTCACCACCTTATCACTCGCACGCTCTCCTCCACTAAGTAGCATCTCTACTATTGAACTTTACCAAACCACTTCATAACTGCAGGTATACAGTATATTTGAATAACTTTCCCCTCTGTGCAACAATTTTTCTCACAAAGTTCTATACTCTCTTCTCCTAATAGTTCTGTACCACTTTCTAACAAATACCTAGAGATATCCCATGATTAGGTGTCTCCAGCTACTCTTCATCAACTGTGGCTCTCTTTCACAATATCTTCAAAAACGTTCTTGTAATGTAGAACATCATTGGCATAAAGGTATCCGGACTCCAGGTCGACAACAAAAAGGTCGACACACCTTAGGTTGACGCCAATTGGTCGACACACCATATGTCGATATGGACAAAAGGTCGACATGGACAAAATGTCAACAGGAACAAGGTCGACATGGAAAAAGGTCGACATGAGTTTTTTATGTTTTTCTTTTCTTTTTTCGAACCTTTTCATACTTAACGAGGACTACGATTGGAACGGTAATCTGTGCCGAGCGAAGCGGAGCGGAGCGAAGGCACCATGCCCGAAGCATGGCGAGCGGACGCGGTGCACTAATTGGGGTTCCCAATCACTCTACGAAGAAAACAACACCAAAAAAACATAAAAAACTCATGTCGACCTTTTGTCCATGTCGACCTTTTGTCCATGTCGACCTAAGGTGTGTCGACCAATTGACGTCGACCTAAGGTGTGTCGACCTTTTTGTTGTCGACCATGAGTCCCAGACCCGGCATAAATTGCTACCAGTAACCGCTTCACATATACAGCTATCTACCAATCATATCGAAAGGAACTGAACACTACCAAACAAACAAATATCAAATTTCTCATTTCTTATTCAGCTTCTAACCACATTCCTCTTTTTAATAAATTTGAATCTCTTCTCACCCAACCCACCAATTACCATCAGTGCCCAAGATCTTGCATCATACCTGAAGAACAAAATACTGACATGGTTCTACATGAAATGGTTTATTCTCTCCAGCTAGGAACCTGATTAATTCCTCTCTTAATATAATCCCACAAATGTATCTACTCTCTACTTATCTTTCAAATCTACTACTTCTTCTCTTGATTGTATACCCTCACAAATCACTAAAACCTATCTATGTCTACTGGTATATTTCCATCATTATTCAAGCATACAGTGGTTATTCCTATTCTGCAAAAAAGTTCTAACCCAAATGCTCTCTCAAATTACAGATGTGTCCTTTTATTCTGTTACACTCTATACACTGAAATGAGTGGGAGATGTGCGCTTGGCTCCAATTCATTCTAATGGGGAGCCACTTGCGATGCATACACTACGCTATGCCACTTTTTGTATGCATCGCAGTCCGGCTACAGCAGGCTGCTAAAAGCAGTAAGCTTACATTCTAAGCTCTCCCCCCATTCAGTCTGTATCCAGATAAATGTTACATATATCCAATACCGCTTTCACATTGCATCCGGGACTTGTGCACAGGTCCTTCCTGGGTGCACCCCGCTTGAGACCCCTTTCAGACTGCCGACACTGCATATTGCTGTACCAATGATGTCACTGCATCACATGTTGAGCGGGTGCTTGGAGATCAGATGATCTCCAAATGCCTCGTCCTCTCATACAGTGAACCGCCTCGACCCAGCAACCCGTTCATACTGCACTTCAACCTGGTGGTATCAGTGTAATACCCTGCTTTAATCGCGGGTTTAAATACCAAGTTGCTTGACCCGGGTTAATTTCCCTGGCTCCTTTCACACTGCACTAAAACCCGGGTTGCTGCGCCTTCACATGCAATAACCCAGGTTAATTTTGGCAGTGTGAAAGGGGTATAAGAAACATATGCAGGATACCCACATATCCCAGTCACTGCTAAAACTTGAATTTATGCATGCATTTTGTCATGTATTCATTTAATACATTTGTTTCTTACTGATCTTAACCTCAACAACCTTTCTCCACTACAATCTGTTGTGAATGCAGCAGCTAGACTGATCTTCCTCGCAAAGCGTTCTTCCCCAGCTCCACTTTGTCAGTCCCGACATTGGTTACCTGTGTTTGAACAAATTCAAAATTAAAACACTAATGCTTATATATAAGGTTATAAACAAGATTACACCAACATAAATCTGTATGTTATCTAAAAATATATTCTGCTCAGGATCTGCGTCTCTCACTCATTGCTTCCATTTGGGGTTACAAGACATTATTTGGGCTGCAGCCACTCAGTTTTGCATCACACACAAAGACAAAGACCCCTGTTTGTCATATTATAAATCAGCGGTTTTGAAAATCACTGCAAAAATGCCCCCAAAAATGAGTCTCCTCAGATGAGATTGTCTGAATATCTACAGGGATCTCTATGATTCCAGTAGTAGGGGCGATTCAAGAGCTAGGGGGGGGGGCATATTCAGGCTCTGTGTGAGCCCTCTACTCTCCAGCTGCTGGCTTCCTGCCAGAGTCAACTGCGCACGTGCAGGACACTGGGAAAATGGTGTCTGTGCCTTGTTACCAGGGACATATATATGTATAATCTGTTATAGTGGTACCAGCCCTGGCTGGTGAAGCCTAAAACCGGTGGGGCCAGATCGGACTGGCCCACAGGGGAACAGGGGAATCCACCGGTGGACCCCACTGCCTGTGAGCCCTCCTCTTCCTCTAGGGATCAGGTTCTTGACTCATTATACTATATACTATATACTATACCTGCATTATACTTATGTTACATTATACTTCACAAGAATATGGTTTATTATATATTTACCAAAGGGAACAGAAGATGTACTCTGTAATGGTTAGCCAAACCTCTGTGGTGGCTGGCCACGCCCCAGTAGAGCCTGACCACACCCTTAAGCATAAGCCCCTACAACAGCATCCCCCCGGTGGGCACTTCATGCCCCAGTCCGACACTTACGGTTACGGTTGTTAGGTCGACACAACTTAGGTCGACACTCATTAGGTCAACAATGTCATTAGGTCGACATGCATTATGTCGACATGAACGTTAGGTCGACAGGTCAAAAGGTCGACATGAGTTTTTCACTTTTTTAGTTTTTGGATTTTTTTCATACTTAACGATCCACGTGGACTACGACTGAAACGGTAATCTGTGCCGAGCGAAGCGGTAGCAGAGCGAGGGGACACGGTGCACTAATATGGGTTCCCCACCAGTTTACAGAGAAAACTACACCAAAAACAGTCAAAAACTCCTGTCGACCTAGTACATGTCGACCTAATGCCCATGTTGACCTAGTACATGTCGACCTAATGGCAATGTTGACCTTCAGTGGTCGACCTAATGAGTGTTGACTTAAGTTGGGTCGACCCAATGACCCATACCCGGGCCACATATGCTTATGCTCCCCCAAGTTTGCTACTACCTGCCTATCCACACACTTTAAAAAAAAATACAAATAACAGTACTGTCCAGGACCGAGTGCTGCAGTGTTGTATCGTGTTGGTCTTTTTGAAACCAGTATTGATCACTGGTGGTTCAGTTTAGATGGTCAAAATTAGTTTTGATAAATTGAGTGTTTTTTCAGCTGAAACCCACCGTTGATCTGCAATGGATCCTGTTGGGTTCAAAGGTGATGATTACTAAGTTTTTCCCTAGGAACTCTATTCTTCATATTTTGTACGTCTTGCTTGTTGTCTCTTTGTTGCAGAATGTTATTATATTCAGTTTATTCTGGTTCACTTATCAAATAACACTGTCTTTTTTTCCTTTGGTTATTTAGCATTCTGAAATTTGGCATTATTTTTCTTGCCCCTGATGCTGGACTATTTTTATTTATCCCGATTTAACTTGTATCTTCCTTCTATTAATCCAGTAACCATAGTAATTGCCATTAACTGAGTGAATCTAAAAATTGCCAGTAATGTGAACTCATAAGTACGTCTGTTCCTTTCTGTATGAGTTATTGGCTAGTAATTGCTGCTACGTAATGGAAAATTCAGACGCTTGCACATGTTGTTCAGTTGCATTTCAGAAATATAGCTTCTTAACACATGGTGAACTTGATGGACCTCACTAAGCTTCATAAATTGTAGCTGCATTGATCTACAGAAAGGCGCAACAAAACCCCAATGTGAAAGTAGCCAATATAGTCTCACAAGAGGAATACAAATTGCCTCCTGAGCACAAAATGTCAGTATAATACATTCCCTGGATCAATCACCTCCTTATCTCTACTAATGACAGTTACAGATAGTAAGCATCTAATCCATTGTAAATGATGTTTGTGAATTTGCCATCGGCACATTATGCGGTATGGAATTTCCTATACTCATGGTGAAGCACTCTTTCCTCCTGAAGCAACTAATGATCCTTTCTTCCCTGTATGGTACGTGGCAGAAAAAAAAAAAAAATAGTTAGACCCATCTCTGTGTTGACTATGAGAAAATATAAATACCTAGACAACAATAGTATTTCTAACCACTTTATAACGTAACCTTTGCATCCCATTTATTAATGAGTTTTCCAGCCAGTGAACCTTCTTTAGATCTCCTATGTCCTTATTACTGTGAGGTGCCCAAAACTATGGGGGTAATTCAGACCTGATCCTAGATGTACAAAAAAACGCACATCTGCGATCAAAATTCTTTGACATGTGGACAAGTCCCTCCCGCATGCCGGATGCAACCCTGCCGCAGACATCTGAAAGCATCGCATGGCAACGATGCTTTCGATTGTTTAGAGTAGCCCTCTACCTACGCAGCCTAGCTGCAAAGGCAGACATCTACCCGCCATGTTAAAGGTCGCAGCAGCTATGTGTGACGTTACGCAGCCGCTGCGACCCGCCCCAGCAACGGTCCAGCAACGCCTCTTTTGTCTGGACCCCACCCCTTAAACGGATCATCGTCACCCACAAAATGCGGTGTCGACGCCCCATTCCCGCCTCCTCCAAGTCATAAACTGTATTCTGAAGAGAATGCAGTTTAGGACCTTGCACATGCACAGATGTGCTAAAAATGCTTCATAGCACATTAGCTAGGTCATCTAGAGTGTCATTAATAAATAGCTCAGGAGGCTATATTAATATGCAATGTTCACCACCATATGTCCCAACATTGGGAATATCAAGATAAGGGGATGTGATCGTATCATGGAGGGTTAGCGCCTGTGTCACAGATGGGACATGTCAAAAGCCCCTGCAGCGTGTTGCCTCTAATCACACTCTAGTCCGCTTTCACTTCCATGCCCTCACACCACTGGCACTGGGTAAGTATCCCAGCAGTCTATATCATTTTTGGTGGCCCCAAGGAAATTATGTTATAAACTCGCCATGAGTTCTGGCAGCAGACATAAATGCACCTGGGCAATTCGGTATTGCTCAAGTGCTGAGACATCTGCTCCAAAGAGCACTTATCCCACAAGCCTACTGTTTCTACATGTATAACGGAGCTGTTCACTGTGATACATACGGGTTCCTAAACCTAGTACTCTGATCTTACAGATGTAGCCATGCTCACCTTTGCTGCAATGCAGCATGCCACGTCGCAGTAAGATGAGCATAGCTACATTTGTATGTACTAGATTGTTATGTGGGACAGTTTCACATGATTTTGCAAGCTCTAAATACTGTATATCACATCATTTGCACTACTACGGTCCACTCTGAAACTAAACTAGTAATAAAATAAAATATTTGTAAAGCATGATCATGAAACCATGGGTGCAGTACACCATCAGGATCACAAATCTAACACTTTTTTGTTCAGATTTTGAAAATTGTCAGAAAATAATATGTGACACCAATCTTCTGGCACTGTCCACGTGTGAGCAAGCCCATACATATTGTATAGGGGTATATCAGTTGCTGATCTTAGTTTCTGTAGCACAAGTACATTTACAGTATTGTATCAGGGTCAAATATTCTATCTGTGTTTTTCATGTTTAGCTGTGCACCCTCACCTGTTACCTAAGCCACATTTATCAGTGTTCTTAGGTGTTGCTGTACAACCTATTTCCTTTACTTTTTCCACCTTTATTAAAACAAAACAAAAATAAAAAATGTGAAATATGGGCACAATGTTCTCCATATATTTTTTTTTATATTTATTTACTTGAAAATGTTTTAGGATTAGATTTGCAATCTTTGCCAATCTCTTTTTCCACTACAGTCTTTGCTAATTTGGTTTCCTTTTTACAGATTGCTCTACATTCCTTGTATTTCCATAATTAATTTTCAGTGCCATCTGGGTTTAACAGTTTCAGTGCTCCCTATTTTTCCCATAATTACCTTCAATGCACTGGTGTATTTACAGTGGGTGCAGTGTGTGTGGTACGCACGGGCCCCCGGAGTCCAGGGGGGCCCACACCGCACACCCTGCACCCATTTTTAAAATACTCACCTCTCTGGAGTTTTCCCCCAGTGGCAGCATCTGTAAGAAAATCTCTGGTAAATGGCGCAGCGTACATTTTTCCGGAGATTTGCGCATTTGCAGTAAGGAAATCTCTAGGAAAATAGCCATTGCACCATTTTCCCGGAGATCTGCGCATGCGCACTAGAGTCTGGGACAGCGCTAGGGTCCCCTAGTGACCCTAGTGCCCAGAGTCTACAGCTCTGCTAACTAGAGAGGAGGGGGCCCAGACGGAGCCTGCATACGGTCCTCCTCCTCAGTGCCCCTGCTTCAATACTTTCTTCTTTAACCACTTGGGTTGCCTTATATTACTAACGTGTTTGTTTCCATAGAGTATTTAATTAAAATCTTTCTAAATGCTTTTATTTAAGACTACAATTACCCAGTTTCCAGGCTTCCATACTTCTTTGAGCAAATCAAACTTTGCAAAATTTAGAGGTCTTGTAGCGCAATGACAAAGTGCTTTATTAAATCACAGGTAAAATGTTTCCATCTTGTGAGTGAGTGATTTGGGAATTTTGTGGTAAATGTAAGAACAGTCGATATGGGGGGAAGTGGTATCAGCGCATGTTATGTGCGCTATACCGCTTCCCTCCCATGTATGACAACCATGGTGTTCGCCCAGTGACAGGGACACTATGTGCCCCTGTCATTATTTGTGCTGCCATCTTAAAGATAGCACGCCGATATGTGAGGGCAATGTATGAATATGTATGAATAGTCAGTGGTACTGACCCTTCCGACACCTGCAGCTATTGATTTCGACAGCTGCAGGTGTCGATGCCTTATCTCCACAACAGGGACAGTGCTGTTCCTGGTTGAGGCGGGTGCCGGCTCCGAGCTGCAGGTGATATCTCACGAGACTAGCGCGACATTGTGCATGCCTAGTGAGCCGGCTGGAGGGAGGCACACAGCGCACTAGTGCTGATGCGCTGTGGCTGCTGACAGGGATCGCCAGAGGGGGGAGTTTTCACTCTTCTCCAGCAGCTGAGATGTTCATACATCTCGGCGCTAGTGCTTCCCGCTTCTCCTCAGTAAAAAGGTAAAGCTGGAAGAGTGATACCGGCAAGAAATGTGCTGGTATCATACATCTACCCCTTCTTTTCTTGATTGAGCTCAGTAAAGCATGGCTACTGTATATGTTCTGTCTTTTAATTTCAGCTATATTCTGATATATTCTTGCTTAAAATAAATAAATGTTATAAAATGATGTGAGCATAGCCAGTCATATTGTGTGTTTGTGCATTCACACACCGGGACTGATTTTTACTTTTGGTTTAATTCTGATAACAAGCAAAGTAACATGTTGCCCGCCTCGTTACATTTCACTTATTTCAGACATCTGTGTGTTATTCTACAAGTGGTCTGTTATTATCTCTAATACCCCACATGGAGTGTGTAAATCTTTGATCTAGTTATCATACTCCTCCTACATATATTTACAACTAACCACTGCTCGGTATTAGTAAAGCATATCAACACCCCAGGGGAAAAAAATGTTATTCAACCGTTTTTCAACAATTTTCCAGACCGTTCCCTTCCTTGAAGCCCCAATTTGAGAAACCACTCCCCCCCCTCCTCCCCCTCCCCCTCTCCGTTCTCCTCACTGTAAAACATGTCACTGTCACTACCCACCCCAAACCAACTGTCACCCGCCTTCCCAACTGTCACCTGCCTTACCTCCCGCCTGACCTTGCTCATATCACATGCTCCTGACTCTTTGGGGTATATTTACTAAGGTCCCGATTTTGACCGAGATGCCGTTTTTTCATCAAAGTGTCATCTCAGTAATTTACTAAGCAAAAATCACGGCACTGATGAGGGCATTCGTAATATTTTGGAAGTCCTAGGAAAAAATCACGAATCAATACACCATCGGTCAAATACGCCTGCAATTTGCTAGAAATCGGGAATTTACTAAAAAGTGCAAAACACAAACACTGCCGACAATAGCCAAACACTGCCATGATAAAATACAAATCGTGAAAAAGTGCTAAAAAAAAACAGACCTGCTTTTTTATCCCGTGTTTGTATAGGCATGCACGGATCCATGAGATCCGTGCATGTTTTTCAGTGGGAAGGGGGGGGAAATGTTCTAAATTTTCAGAGAAAAAATTGCGTGGGGTCCCCCCTCCTAAGCCAAACCAGCCTCGGGCTCTTTGAGCCGATCCTGGTTGCAGAAATATGGGGGGGAAATGGACAGGGGTTCCCCCATATTTAAGCAACCAGCATCGGGCTCTGCGCCTGGTCCTGGTTCCAAAAATACGGGGGACAAAAAGAGTAGGGGTCCCCCGTATTTTTGAAACCAGCACCGGGCTCCACTAGCTGGACAGATAATGCCACAGCCGGGGGTCACTTTTATACAGTGCCTTGCGGCCGTGGCATCAAATATCCAACTAGTCACCCCTGGCCGGGGTACCCTGGGGGAGTGGGGACCCCTTCAATCAAGGGGTACCCCCCCCCCAGCCACCCAAGGGCCAGGGGTGAAGCCCGAGGCTGTCCCCCCCATCCAATAGGCTGCGGATGGGGGGCTGATAGCCTTTGTGAAAAGTGATTGATATTGTTTTTAGTAGCAGTACTACAAGGCCCAGAAAGCCTCCCCCGCAAGCTGGTACTTGGAGAACCACAAGTACCAGCATGCGGCGGAAAAACGGGCCCGCTGGTACCTGTAGTACTATTACTAAAAAAATACCCCAATAAAGACATTACACACACACCTTGAAAGTATAACTTTAATACATCCATCCACACCTCCATATACACATACTTACCTTATGTTCCCACGCAGGTCGGTCCTCTTCTCCAGTAGAATCCATGGTGTACCTGTTGAAAAAATTATACTCACATAATCCAGTGTTTTCGGCTCCTCGGTAAATCCTTTTGTAATCCACGTACTTGAAAAAATAAAAAAACGGATACCCGACCACGAACTGAAAGGGGACCCATGTTTTCACATGGGCCCCCTTTCCCCGAATGCCAGAAACCCACTCTGACTGATGTCTAAGTGGGTTTCTTCAGCCAATCAGGGAGCGCCACGTTGTAGCACCCTCCTGATCGGCTGTGTGCTCCTGTACTGTATGACAGGCGGCACACGGCAGTGTTACAATGTAGCGCCTAACGCCTATGCGCTCCATTGTAACCAATGGTGGGAACTTTCAGGTCAGCGGTGAGGTCACTTTCGGTCAACCGCTGACCTGAAAGTTCCCACCATTGGGGGGCTTCACCCCTGGCCCTTGGCTGGCTGGGGGAGGGACCCCTTGATTGAAGGGGTCCCCACTCCCCCAGGGTACCCCGGCCAGGGGTGACTAGTTGGATATTTGATGCCACGGCCGCAAGGCACTGTATAAAAGTGACCCCCGGCTGTGGCATTATCTGTCCAGCTAGTGGAGCCCGGTGCTGGTTTCAAAAATACGGGGGACCCCTACTCTTTTTGTCCCCCGTATTTTTGGAACCAGGACCAGGCGCAGAGCCCGATGCTGGTTGCTTAAATATGGGGGAACCCCTGTCCATTTTTTTCCCATATTTCTGCAACCAGGATCGGCTCAAAGAGCCCGAGGCTGGTTTGGCTTAGGAGGGGGGACCCCACGCAATTTTTTTTTTACATTTTGAACTTTATTTTTTTGTTTAACAAAGTGCACAATGAAGCCCAGCACGGATCTCTCAGATCCGGCCGAGATTCATTGTATTAAAGTCGGCAGTGTTTTACAAGTCACTCACGTAAAACACTGCCTAAAAAAACGAATGACATCGACATCGGAAAACCCGAAAATGCAGAATACGGCAGCTTAGTAAATTAGTCGTAATCAATTCAAAAAGTTGCATATTTACACTTTCGATGTCATTCGTGATTGAACTTTGACCTCAAACGGGAAAACACGAATCTTAGTAAATTTACTCCTTTCTCTCTTACTTGCCTTTTTTACTCTATGTAAAAGCTGTTACAGCCTGCTCAGAAACATCATATCTGCAGGGAATATGACAGTGTTTGGACTAGATATACACAGGGCCATAACTAAGGGTGTGCGAGCAGTACAGTCATGCAGGGCCCTGGGGGTGGTGCTGTTGTTGCCCCACAATACCTGCATGTGACTTGTAGGTACCTTGAACAGCACTCTGCAGCCAATTGTGCTACTGGTGCGCACCAGGCAGGACCCCTGTAGCTTGTGGGAGCTGCTCAGAGTCCACTGCTGTCAGTGGTCTACTTACCAAAGCTGGCAGCCCTGCCCCCAAGGCCCAACATCATGATGCCACCTGTTTAGGGGCGGGGCCAGCATAAGGTGCGCTATTGTCTTGTTACAGTGCTGGATATACTGTACATGGCGAATGTATCAGTAAGCTACTAATTGAGGTTTATTATAAGCAGGTATAGGAAGTTTATGCAAATGCATGTTTTATTAGGAAATTAAAATTTTTGCCAAATAAAGCATAGTTTTAAAAATGTTCATATTTGCATTTTTTGTTGTTGTTGTTATGTTTGATTATTTTGCACAACTTTGGTTATAAGCCAGTAGGTCTTACTGGGACTTGTAGAACTATAAACTACAGCATGAACAGTTTGATACTAACATTACACTGTTGATAATGCCATTGTTTCATTAAGGCTAGAGATCAGTGTTTGCTCAACAAATCATAAGCGATCAGTATGTACATATTGCTTATGTTTGGCTTTTTTCTTCTTTTTTTTTTCACATTCATTTCTGTGGGTAATTAAATGCAATGCCAGTTCAAAATAATAGAAATAAATCAGCTGAGTAAAACATCCCGAATTCATTTCAATGTAAAATAAGTTGATTTTTAATAAATTACAGTGTTTGATGAATTAATAATTCATGGCAATTTGGGTCAATTTTTTATTATCTCATTTATCACAAAGACAGATAAATCACATGTACTGCAGTAGATAACACCAATCAATGGTCTGTTCAGTGTTATCCTTCCTGTATATCCCTTACGTTGCGTGTTTGTGTGACAGCACAGCTATATGTGTGTGATGTCCAATAAATAAACAATTAGAATTATTATAGTATTCTGTCCTTTTACATTTTTTTTTAATCATTTACCTTGTAAATGAACTGCAATGTAATGTGTACATATTTGAGGATGAGCTTCTTCAAAAATTGGGTTCTGGAGCATGTATGAAATAGATAAAAAATTGGATTGATCGTGTAAAGAGGGGCATAGTTGTATAACTTTGGAACATGTAATGTCCCTGGGTTTGTGTCCTGTGCTTCCAGAGCACCATACAACCACATCTACAAGACAGAGGTGGTCATTCCGAGTTGATCGCTCGCTAGCAGTTTTTAGCAGCCATGCAAACGCATTGTCGCCGCCCACTGGGGAGTGTATTTTCGCTTTACAGAAGTGCGAACGCCTGTGCAGCAGAGCGCCTGCAAAAACATTTTGTGCAAAACAATACCAGCTCTGTAGTTACTCTTCGTGTGCGTTGATTCGGACATTGGTGGGTTGGCTTTTGACGTCACACACCCGCCCAGCGTTCGGCCAGCCACGCCTGCGTTTTCCCTGGCACGCCTGCATTTTTCTAAGCACTCCCTGAAAACGGTCAGTTGACACCCAGAAACGCCCCCTTCCTGTCAATCTTCTTGTGGCCGCCAGTGCAAATTAAAACGTTGCTAGAACCTGTGCAAAACCACAAAGGACTTTGTACCCGTACGTGACGTACTGCAGATGGGGCAGATATAACATATGTACAGATAGAGTTAGATTTGGGTTGTTTATTTTGTTTCTGTGCAGGGTAAATACTGCCTGCGTTATTTTTACACTGCAATTTAGATTTCAGTTTGAACACACCCCACCCAAATCTAACTCTCTTTGCACATGTTATATCTGCCCCACATGCAGTGCACATGGTTTTGCCCATTAGAGGAAAATGTTGTTTTGCAATCAACCTTGAATTAAGCCCAGAGAGTAGTGGCTCTAAACATACCTTTGCAATGAGGTGTAGAAACCCAATCTGGGCTAGTGGGACAGTCCCTCCAAATAGCAACAATACCACCTATATTGGGACAGTTAAGAGATATGTGGTTTATTATATAGCTACAGTACATGTGGAAGTTGGCCACTATTTCTGCTTTACAATGATGCCAGACAGACTTTCCTCTTATTCATGTAACTACAGAGGTTAAAAAGCTAATAGGATTTATTTTATTATATCTCTACAGTAGTAATTTAGGGAAGACACTTTGGTTTGAATTATTAGAGAAGTGTACTGTACTACTAGATTATGAAACCTAAAACCCACCAATGTGCCAATTCGTTTTACGTGAGCTAACCTTTGTCTGGCAAACTGCATGGTGTTTGGAGTAAAGTATAGTGTAAGGGGAAAATAATGGCAATCCAGAATTACTCCCTATAAAATCACACACACACACAGAAGTACAGCAGTAGCATTTGGCCCTGCAATAAGAGTCCCATTTATGCTCATCTCACCATGACTAGCCATTTCCTTCAATGAGAGCTATTCACAAAATAGCAGTAATTGCTCCCACTTTCCTGCTTTTCACTTGAAATGTCATTAACTAGGTCTAAAAGCCATCACCGTTTAGCGAATATACCCCATAATACATTTCCTGATAGCAGCCAGAGGTAGCAAAGCAATACTGCTAGACTTTTTAAGATGTAATAATTACCCAGAGCACTTCAGAAAACTATCTAACTGTAGCTAAGTAAAGGATTTCTGCACGCAAAATTATTTTCCCGCTTAAAGACGATTAAAGGCACTGCTTACATTTCCACTTTGGTTCTGGTATTGAAAATTTGCTATTGCTTTATTATAATGTGTGCACTTTATGGAAAACAAGGATTACTGGTCAGAATGTGTACTGATAAAATTTTCCAGTATCTAATATTTGCAGCGTAATTATATAATGAAAGAATATTACACCAATTTTTCTAAATATCAGAGGTCAGGAGCAATTTCAAGCATTTTCTAAACAACATATTTTATGATTTCCTTTAAGAAGAATTCTAAAGCTGTTCCATAACAATAATTTATATAGTCCTTTTGAATTTTATGTACGATAAATACATACTAGGGCTTACCCTTGTAGTAGTTCTAAAAATACTGTAGATTATCAAGTATAACTACAAAACATAAAAAGTTACAGAATGTGAAGCTCTTTACCATCCTGAAACCCTTACCAAAAATCTAAATTGGAAATTAGAAATCCCCGCCCTAATTTATCTGACCATGCCCATCTCCTGTAAGGCCACACCCTTTCTCCTGTAGGCGGCTTTCTTTTTACTTCCGCGTTCCATTTATTGGGACTGTTGTTGAGTACTGTAGGCTGAATTTATCTGCATGTCTATTAGGCAACGTGCACTAAAAATACCCGACAGAGGGGGAGACAGTTTTAGAGCCTCTGCATTCCAGTCCTTGGCTCTAGACAACATGACTGCATTCTCATTTGTAAGGTGTGTGTCATAACTTTCATACTAGAGTAAGAATTGTCATCTGAGTATTTTTGATCTGCAGGAAATAAAGTCCCCACTTTCACACAAGGTATATACATTTTTATTTTCTGGTGCTTACGTGAGATCAGCATATAGCAGAAAAAAATAAAACTGTTAGGCACATATTTGTACTAATGGTATCTCCTTACCTTATGTCATCTGAGTCAAATGGGCTACCATTATTTCTGGAAGACATTTATTAAGAATGGTATGACTGTCTCTCTGTGTCAAGTGCTTGATCAACTTTAATGTAATAAATACAAGAAAACTGTGAACATTTTTAATCTATTAATTCACTTCCTGGCAACTATTGAGCATTGGAGGATTGGGTCAGAAGGGCAATTGACACCTTATTTGATGCAGTAGGTTGTCTAGTTTACTAAATTGCATGGATTAGCCAAAGACTGTGTGCGTATGTAACATTTACAGTGGATTCCTTCATATGTGAAAAAGCAAACATACTGTAAATGACACAAGAATTGTAGTAGCCTAGGAGATGCCATTACTACACATATTCTGTGGGGTACTATTAATTTGTTTAGGAAGCTATGGCAATCCTGTAATTTCACGTTTGCATATGCTTTTTCTTTCTTTCTTTCTTTCTTTCTTTCTTTCTTTCTTTCTTTCTTTCTTTCTTTCTTTCTTTCTTTCTTTCTTTCTTTCTTTCTTTCCTGAAAGGGGCCTCAGCCGGGTTACACCCGGGAAGGACCCGTGTACAGTACAAATCCTGGGTGCGACCCAGCTATGCGGTCTGAATGGGGTGTAAGTGTAAGAATCATTTATAAGATGTATTCATATTACCTGTTGCTTTTGTAGTACTGTATACACTTTCATTTTGTTTTGCTGTATTTCCAATGTTAATCAATATTTCATTTCCACCTTTGCCTCTAGAAGAATTTCCTGGGCTGCAGCACTTTTAGAGTGAAGGATCTGGTGAAAGCTAAAGAACAACCCCTGTCTCTCAACCTCAAGTAGGTTTTATGCTTTCATGACTTTCCCTGCTACATAGTAAAGTGTGATTGTTACTTTATTTTAATTGCTTACTGAATAGTCTACGCTAATGAGTGTTCTAAAAAAGAATTTCTTCATGTACTGTAATTATGATCTAGTCACCTGGATGGGCTGCATTTATTTGTGTGTGATATATTCAACAACCGACCTGAAAGTACAGTCACCCATCCATCATTAACCTCTTTGCACGTCTGTCCATTAAGGTGCAAAGGAGGGAGGGTAATACTGAAAATCATCTGTCAGCCTTATTACCAGTCAGGTTGAATAGGCAGGCCGCCTCTCTCCAGCGCCAGACTTTCTACTATCTATCAGCCCTGCAGGCACTGACTGACTGGGAGTGAGACAGTGAGATATTGACTGTGACACGTGTCGTGGTACAATGACTGGTCTCATGGATCACTAAATGTACAATCGCTAATGAAATATATAACCATTCCATTGCCATGGTGGAATGCTGGATGCTTAGCGTGGTATATGTGTTATGTAGCCTGATGCATACTCTGTAATGAGACATTTTGTGTCCAGAAATCTTATTTAATCTTGTGAATAGAAAATCCTGTGTGCCTAGAAATAATGCCCTTGCATTGTTAACACTCTGAACCCAAATGTCTTCTGTTTGTATAGTACATTATATATGGCAAATCCCGGGTTTAGTGTTTTTTGTGATAATTTAAGCTGCGACTATCAATTTATCATTTTGCAATGTGACAACCATCTTATAGCACTTTGGTCCAAATGTATTAAGCCTTAACAAGAGATAAACTGGAGACGTATAAAGAGTGATAAATGACCAGCCAACCATCTCCTAACTGCCACAGGCTGTGTTTGAAAAATGACAGTTAGGAGCTGATTGGCTGGTCATTTATCACTCTTTATACGTCTCCACTTTATCTCTTGTTAAGGCTTAATACATTTGGGTCTTTGAACTGAAACAAAAAATAAACAAAACACAGAAACTTACGGGAAGATCATTGTTTTACAGGGCTGTGGTCCTGTATTAGAATCTGGGTATCACAGTATACTGAATGAGGGCTGTATTTAACAATGATGTGAAGCAAAAAGGTGATGTTTACCATAGTAGCCAATTAGATACTCTATTTTCAGTGGCATGCGGTGAGGTCAGTGGCTGGTAAAGCACTACAGCCACAATGTCCGCCGAATCCTGCCGATGACCACTAGCCAATGTCCGCTACTGCCTCTGAGCCGATGCCCGCTGCCACTGCCAATGGCTTACAAACTCGCCCACCATCAGCTGACCCTGCCCTCCGCCACTAATTTGCATCTCAGTCCGATGCCGCCAATGCCCGCTGCCTGCCTGCTCATCATACTTGTGATATATTGTACATTTTTCTAGAAAAAAAAAATTAGTGTTTGGGACTGGGAAGGGAATGGAAGGAGGACATGAGTGCAATTTTGTTGTCCAGTGCTTCTATTAACTTAATGGATAAGGGTCGGAATGGGTTAAAATGTGTGAGGTCCCCCCTCCTAAGTATTACCAGCCTCGGGCTCTTTGAGCCGGTCCTGGTTGTTTAAATACTGGGGGAAAAATTGGACAGGGGTTCCCCGTATTTAGACAACCAGCACCGGGCTCTTAGTCCGGTCCTGGTTCCAAAAATATGGGGGACAAAAGATGTAGGGTTCACCCGTATTTTTAAAACCAGCACCGGGCTCTACTAGCCAGAGAGATAATGCCACAGCCAGGGGACACTTTTATGTAGGTCCCTGCGGCCGTGTCATTAACCCCCCAACTAGTCACCTCTGGCCGGGGTTCCCTGGATGAGTGGGGACCCCTTAAATCAAGGGGTCCCCCCTCCAGGCACCCAAGGGCCAGGGGTGAAGCCCGAGGCTGTTCCCAGCACCCCTGGGCAGTGGGTGCCGGGCTGATAGCCATGTGTGTAAAAAAAGAATATTGTTTTTTGTTGTGGAACTACAAGGCCCAGCAAGCTTCCCCCGCTTGCTGGTACTTGGAGAACCTCAAGTACCAGCATGCGGGCAAATAACGGGCTCGCTGGTACCTGTTGTTCTACAACAACAAAAATACCCAAATAAAAACACAACACACACACCATGACAGTAAAAATTTATTATAACACACTTACACACTCACACATACTTACCTATATCCCACGTCGGTCACGTCCACTTGTCCAGTAGAATCCAATAGGGGTACCTGTAAAAATGAGAGACAGATGACTTACCTACATCCCATGCCGGACACGTCCACTTGTCCAGTAGAATCCAATAGGGGTACCTGTAAAAATGAGAGACAGATGACTTACCTACATCCCATGCCGGACACGTCCACTTGTCCAGTAGAATCCAATAGGGTAGGGGGACCTGTAAAATGAACATTATACTTACACATCCACAGGAGAGGGAGAGAGAGAGAGAGAGAGAGAGAGCGAGAGAGAGAGAGAGAGAGAGAGAGAGAGAGAAAAGAAAGAAACTAACCTGCTGCTGCTGGAGCCGGCGCAGGAGGACGGGGGGAGAGCCGCACGTCCAGGCCCACCGCTGCTGCTGTCAGGAGAGCAGGAAGACAGAGCCGGCGCGGGAGGACGGGGAAGAGTCACACACTCCACAGGGCTACGACAGTTGGATGCGAGGTCAGCAGGAGCCGGCGGAGGAGGACTGGGGACAGCCAGACGGGGGAGAGCCGCACACACTGCAGGCCCTCCAACGCCAATCACCGCCGGGACCCGCCGCCTCCAGCGCCGCGTGTGGGTGAATGGACAAGCGGATCCAGCCCTGGATCCGCTGTCCAATCACAGGTGCCTCGCTGACATGGGGGTGGTGTCCCTGTCAGCGAGGCACTTGTTTCAGTGCCGCTTTCCTGCACTGTTTTAATGGGCTTTTACAGCCCAGCGCTTGGCCCCGCCCCCCACTCTGCCCCCCGTTCCCATTATCCACGGGAGGCACTGCTATCAGTGCTTCCCAAACTAATTTAACCCAGGAAAATTATTAGAATAAAATAAAGAAGATACTCATGACACAGACTATGTGTCATAAGTATCTTCATTTTATTGTTTTAATAATTAATCACAGGGGAGGCACTGCCTCCTCTGCCTCCCCTGACTGCACGTCCCTGCTCATTTTTCTTCTCACAAATAAAATATATCTCACTGGATACTACAGATATCACTTCCTTTTTCACCTGCGCTGCATTAAATAAATGCTCCTCAAACGTGCAGGTTTCAAACTGGTTATGTAACTCAAACATTATATTTTGGCAAAACGAAGGTATAATCTTTATTTATATCTTGTTTTGACCGTGTTGGTGTTGTTTACAAATGATATTTCTTTTGTATCCTCCAGAGCAAACATTACGTATAATAATACAAGTAAATATGTAGCAACAAGATTGTAAGACTTTGTAAAATAAATGTTTACACAACTTTCTTGTCTGCAACTCTCCACCTAAATCAATATGAATATATTTTTCTGGAAAACATTATTGTGTAATATCGTTTATTGAGCACAATAGAGCCTTTGTGCTGCTTTGTACAGTACATTATTGTTTTATTGAAGGTATTCTCTTTGAAAAATATAACAATATTAGGACACAACACACACAAAAAGGAAGGAAAACAAAGAGTGCGTGATGTAGTGACTACCAGGTTTCCTCAGAGGAAACATAACATGCTGTATGTTTATAATACAGTAAAGAAAATGATTTAGATAAGGTATTAAAGATGTTTATCCAGATTTAAACCTAAATCCGTGTACAGAATATATATTGATGTTAGGCATATCATGCAATGTATTGTTTGGCCATGCTCATTTTGAGACACGTCTTTAGGGCCACGCTCATCAAAAACATTAGACTTCTATATCCATCACTTGTGTTTTGTGTCAGACAGTTTTCTGGCAGTGACCAACATGTCATACTCATGTGCAATGAGCATATTATATCTAGATGTTGTAGGCAAAAGCATTTCCTAAGAATTACAAGGATTCAGCATACAGAAGAAACTGCAGCTACTGTCAGTACATATAATACACTTAGAATAATACATAACAGCTGTCACTTCCTTTTCTAACGCATGACACCCACCTGCTCGTTGTAGGAAACAATGGGGTTTTACTGGGTACATAGAGGCATGTTTAATATTACAGTGAGAAAATGCAGATGAATCATGCTGAATCAGTGATACTTTCTGGAAGCGTTAAGGGTTAAATGATGGCTTTGTCATGCCAGTCTCAGGGTATGTGTGTAAATGTGACCAGGCTGTCCGCTTCATAAATCTTACTGCTGGCTAGGGTTCGTGTACCGCCTTGACATATATGGAGAAAAAAGATACCTGTGGTAACACATGTAGACAACTGGTAAACGTTAAAATTAAATGTCTGTTATATATATACATAGGTAAGTGAAGTGTAGCGAATATTTAATATTACTTTAATCATAAAGAGCTAGAATACAGTTCAGATTTCAATAGACATATATTTTAATAAAATTATTTTTTTTTTATTAGAAGGGAGATGTTCTGTGCCTATATTTTTGTAGTGTCTAACTGCGAGTGTTTAGAGGCCAGTATATTCAAGCAGGGCCGTAACTAGGTGTGCGCGCTGCAGGGTAGGGGGCGCTGTTTGCAGCACTTGTCAATTATAAGTTATCTAATTACTTGCACTGCAGCTTCCCAACTTTTTGAAGCTCAGCATCTCCTGACCGCCCCTGTCTCCTACCCCCACCCCTAATACCTATACTTGTACAGCATTCATGGACTTGACTTGAGCGCTCCTTGTTGTTCAGTAGCACTGTCCTTTATTACATTTCGGGATGTTGATGCCCAGTATTCAAACCCATTGCCAATGACATTGCAGTTGGACACTCTTTTAATTGAGCTATCTGCCCCTGCATAGAAAGCTGGAGAATTCCAAGCTGGAGAGCTCTAACAATTTGAGTTAACCTTGTACTTTGTGAAGGAGTGATCAGTGTTGCAGCTGGGCAGATATGGATAGATATATATAGATATATATATAAAAAAAAAATGTGTGAGTGTGGGGGGAATGGGGCATCATCATGGGCTGTCTCTGGGATCAATTGGACACTAATATGGGGAGACCTATTCTTATAGGCCCTACACACTGGACGATATTACTGAAAGATATGAACGATCTCGTTCATTAATGAACGAGATACCGTTCATATCTTTCAGTGTGGAGGCACCAGCGATGAACGATGCGCGGCCCCATGCTCGTTCATCGCTGGTGCCCCATCGCTTGTGCATGCAGGCCAATATGGACTATCTCGTCCATATTTGCCTGCACTGCTATGTAGCCGGGTGATGGGGGGAATGAAGAAACTTCACTCCCCCCATCACTGCCCCCCCCCCCTGCCACCAAGTCGCCCGTCGGCCGTATCCGCCGTCGGGCAGCTCGGCGGCAGATCGCATAGTGTGGAGGGCCCTTTAGAAGTACAATTCATAGAAAGCTCTGCTATCCATTTCGCTCCACAAATAATAATCTCCATCTCAGGTTGGGGTAGAAGAGCAATGAAGACTGCTGTCTCCCCACCGCCTCCCTGCACTATCTGCCTCCTTCTCTGACTATGTCTAATCAGGTGGACCAGGAGAAAGTAGCAGGGAAAAACAAACAAACAGCTGAGCTGGTCTGCAATGCACGGAGGAGCCGGGTCACATATCAAATGCACAGTGCAGAGTGGGGGCAGGACTGCCATCAGAAATTGCAGGGCCCGGGACTGACAAAATAAACAGGCCACCCTCATCAAAAAAAAAAAAAAAAAAAGATTCTGCAACACTGCTCCACCCCTATGTGATGTCACACATCAATATAGGTGGAGCATTGCGGACATGCAGGAACGATTCACAGAGCTGATGCACAGGAAATACTTGATTTAGGTCCTCCCTGCGCAACAGCCTTCTGTTGTTGCGCTGCCTGTGCAGCTCTCCAGGTATAGGCGGAGGAGCCGGGGGTGGGCCCTCCGTTCTAAAAGGGCCCGGGACTCGAGTCCCCGCAGTTTCCCCTGATGGCTGCCCTGAGTGGGGGTACTATTAACATAATGTACACATGCTTCTATCCATGCACTGCAGTCATTCACATCTGTATATATATATATATATATATATATATATATATATAATCCTGCAGCCAACTACCCCCCTCACCCCAGACTGATGATTACCCCCCTCCCCCTGGCCGACTTGCTTAGTCCTCACAGGATTTCTAAATGTGCCAGGCCAGCTGTCAGAGTCCGGCGCATGCACAGAAAAGACCTCTTCTCCGACTCTTGTTACATAGAGCAACCACAGTAGAAATCCGGATCGCTGGATCAAACTGATGCAATATAAAATGAAAAATAACAATAACTGTAGAAGAACTTAATGGGAAAGCACAGCGGTATACGTTTAATTTGCTGTCTGTCTGTATCCCGGCGGTCAGGATACAGACGCCGGAATCCCGACAGCTGGCAATAACGGCAGCCGGAATACCGGAGCAACAGGACTATTCCCAATGGTGGGTGTCCACGACACCCATAGAGTAGAAATAGAACATGTGGTGAGTGCAGCGAGCCCACAAGGGGACTCTTTCCCGCTGCCGGCATTATGGCGGCCGTGATTCCGCTTTCGGTATACTGACGACCGGCATACCGGACGCCAGGAAATCATACTGAACCCAGAACAGCAGCCATGGAGTCCAGTAACACTCACTCTAAAAATAGATTTAAATATACTAGTTGGAAAATAATACATAGGAGTTGTCTAGCCCCTCCTTCCCTGCCCCCAGTGTCCATATGCCCATTATAACATTACCTCCACCAACCCCACATGTCCCTACGTCATAGACCCCCAGTGACATAACCCCCCACCTCCCCAGTGATTATAGATCCCAGCATAAGGGTGCAGTGTGTTCACACACAGGCTCCTGGGTCCAGGGGGACCTACATTGTACACACTGCAACATTTCTTCAATACATACCTGCCTGGAATCCCACTTCAGCAGCGTCAGGGCTGTAAATCCCTGGAAAAAGCCATTTTCCCAGCATTTAGCGCATGCATAGTAGGGAAATTGCCAGAAAAATGGCACCCATTTTCTCCAAGACCTGCGCATGTGCACACTGCCAGAGTCTATTAGTGCTAACACACTTATACGATGCTGGCTAGAGAGATGGGGGCCTTGCTGGAGACTGTACACGGGCTCCCTCCTCTCTTAGTATGCTCCTGCCAGTGCTTATATGTAGTTATTAAAACATTACCCCTTTCCCCAGTGGCAAAAAACTCCCATATGTATGGAACCTCCCTACTTCCACCAATCCCTACTAACAATAAAGCCCAATGAACATTAACCCCCCTAGTAATCCCCATGAGCATTAGCCCCAACCAGTGCCGATAGATCCTCCTCCTCTTACCCTTCCACAACCCACACGCAACGTGGAGCAAGTCACATGTGAAGCTGATCATCCGTCCTCAATCTGATCTTTGCACCAGAGAGCGGATATTGGCAATAGTACTCAGAGGGAAACTTCACTTCCCCTTTTTACTTTCAATTTTTACTGTATTGAAGGATGCACATGCTGTTTACATGACAGTCGGTGATGCAAATTTGGCAGTACAGGTTGAGTATCCCTTATCCAAAATGCTTGGGACCAGAAGTATTTTGAATATCGGATTTTTCCGTATTTTGGAATAATTGCATACCATAATGAGATATCATGGCGATGGGACCCAAGTCTAAGCACAGAATGCATTTATGTTACATATACACCTTATACACACAGCCTGAAGGTCATTTTAGCCAATGTTTTTAATAACTTTGTGCATTAAACAAAGTGTGTGTACATTCACACAATTCATTTATGTTTCATATACACCTTATACACACAGTCTGAAGGTAATTTAATACAATATTTTTAACAGTTTTGTGTATTAAACAAAGTTTGTGTACATTGAACCATCAGAAAACATAGGTTTCACTATCTCAGTCTCACTCAAAAAATTCTGTATTTCTGAATATTTGGATATGGGATACTCAACCTGTAATATCAGTGATCAGAGAATGGGACATCATTGCTGGGGAGCTGGAGAAGAAGGAATTCCATTCTGCACATGTACAGAATGGATTTCCTCTTTAAGAGCCGAGGCATGTAGTGCGATGAAACAGTCTTATACGGTAAAACATGTCAGTAAAAGTCCACCTGGCTGCATGTAGCTACCTTGCCAAATAAGTATTTAGAGACACCCATATAATCTAGAGCATCGCTATTTCCTCTATTGCATCTATCTCTTCTGTCTTCCGGCTAAGAATGAAGGAAAAACAATGTGTAAACCCCCAGATTTATTCAGGCTAATAAACAACTAGCAAACATAACAAATTGCTGTAGAGAGCATTTGTTTTTACGTTCACATGCAAAACTCTTTTTCTAGGAAGCCGGACGCAATGTTTAGGGCAAGCGCAATATGAAAAGGAAAATAAGAAAAAAATGAACTAGTGGAGTTCATTTTATAACTTCTAACTGGTGCAACTTTCCCAGTAGATGTCAAGGTTTAATGCCTGTTTTGACCCTGCACAAAAGTTAAAGCAAAATGCCAATTATTCACTTCAAGTATTTAGTTGTGAATGGTCAGAAAAGGCTGCTGGCTCTTTGATATGGTCCCCTATGGTAAGATAGCAGTAAAGTTGGCACAGAGAAGTGCTTTTAAGATTCCAGTAGCAGGAAGAAAATTCATTGCCGCACTCACAAAATCATCTTTTGCTCATTAAACCAGCCATATCCTTTTTTGTTCAGTTTGATTGAAAACTGTTTGAAAGAAACTTTTGAAGGGATGCAGACAGGAAATATTTCCTCAGCTCCCTTTTTAACCATATTGTACATTCTAATTTGCCAACTCAATTTTATATCAATTTAAGTCAAATCTTTGTCGGTTCTTTAGTCTAATTAGTAAAAATAAATTCCAAATGTGTGTTTCTCGTATTTGTGATATTTTTCAGTTGAGTTAATTTGTCGTTTGAAATAGATGTCAGATCTGGATAAAGAATTTTTTCTGTAATATGGAACATCACAGACTTGCAGTGAATAAAACAAGATTCTGTCTCCTGTTCAACCAAAGCAGTGCCAATTAGTGTAACTTATATGGCCTTATATCAAAGTTTGTATTCTCTATATATCTTATTGAGTTCTTCAAGTGTAAGGACACAGTACTAAATTTTAGGCTGTGTATTAAACAGTTTGATAAATAGCCACAAAACTGCTTACAAATGAATTGCTTTCATTATGATTAACATACATAGTGACGTCCCAAACAATTTATAATACATATATTTTGGCCATCCTGTTAACAGAAATTCCCACTGTTATCATGGAGGATTTCTTTTTTTTAAAACCAACAATAAAATGAATAAATATGCAAGAAGCAGCGATATTTGTTTAATAATTCAGATTTCATATATTGTAAATGACTATTACGTAAAATTATGGGGGTCATTCTAACCCGATTGCACGCTGCAGTTTATCACAGCGGTGCGATCGGGTCAGTACTGCGCCGGCGCATGCCAGACGGCCGAAGGCCGTCGTTGCCTAGCGATCGCCTCTGCCTGATTGACAGGCAGAGGTGGTTGATTGGCGGGAGGGGGCTGGACGGCGGCGCGGTCTGGCCAATGAAGGCGTGGCCGGACCATTGGGGGGGCGGGCCGTGGCAGCTGCGTGACGTCACACGCTGCCGCTGCGACCCAGGTAGCGAAGAGGTTCTCCCGAGCAGCAGTATGAGCTGCGCTGGCCGCGAGGCACTCCTGAAATGCAAAAGCCGCATTTGCACTTCTGCGGGGGGGGGGGGGGCGGCACTGACATGCGGGGCGGTCTAGTTCTGTGCTGGGCGTCCCCCCGCATGTCTGAGTGCCTGATCGTAGCTGTGCTAAATTTAGCACAGCTACGATCAACTTGGAATGACCCCCTATGTCAATTGTCCTAATTTCATGTCACCCATATAGTTAGCATGCTGAAATTGCGCAATCCTCTTTTCATATGTTCCTCTACCGTTTTGTCAGGTTATCCTTTATGAAAACTCCCTACCTCTCCCTGTGAATGATTCTGATCTCACCATTATGACCCTTCAGTGGTAACATTTTCTTCTGACTCTGTATGCTTTTTATGCTCAATTATTATCCCCTGACTCCATCATTATCTCTATAGGTCCAAGATCAGGTCGGGCTTGGCTGACTGGCAGACAGGAGACCACCGGTCACCATACCGGCGCCGGTTGTTAGGTGGCTGGTGGGGGGGGCGAGTGCAACGAAGCCCCTTGCAGATTATGGGTGTCGTAGACACCTACGAATGGAAATAGTCCCTGCTGATCGGCATGCCGACCAGCGGGCTGTTAACTGTTCGGGATCCCGGCGTCGGTATAGTGAGACTACCGGTCACATAACTGCATCCCCCATGATCATACTATAAGTCTTATGTTGGGCATAGATGGCCAGATAAAATGCCTGTTAGGTCAGGCAATATCTAAGTTCCTCCCCTGGGGAAGAGCCATTTCCCTGTTCCTTCCATGTGAAGGAACAGGGGAAATATCCATCGGTCAGCCGCAGAAGTGCATACACTGCACAATGGGGCCAACTTTCAACTTAGAAAATATTCCATCAGACGGAGATGCTGGACGATACAGAATGCCCGTCCGAATTATATTTTTGTAGCAGTCACCAGCATACACTGTCAAATTATCTTATATTATGGGGCATATCACCCAGATAACTTGTATGGTGTATGCCCACCTTTAAGACAGTTAATGTTCATCATGTGTTTCCATACCCTTTCATATAGAATTATACCAAAGTAGAGTCTCCTCTACATTTTGTGACATTTTAGAAACAGAATTCAGTGTATACGCAATAAATAAATATCAGGATCTCCAGTACCAGTCTATAAATTACTTGTTGGAAAATGTTGCTGACCCATATTTCATATTCCATACCAAGTGATTCCTAGTGTATATATATATATATATATATATATATATATATATATATACATACATACATACATACATACATACATACTGTATATATACAATATGAAGTCCAGCTTTAGGTTGATAAAACAATTGAGGACACTCACCAATATCCAAAAGTAATTTATTGACATCATTTATGTGGACGTTTAGACCCACAGGAGGCTTTTGTCACGACAGATCACAGGGGGAGCATGTGCACTGAGAGAGAGCCTGGAACATACTGGTATAGCCTCCAGAGCCCCCTTACTGTATATACCTAAAGATTAATACAATAATGAGTCAATTAGATCCTAATTAATCATACAGTGGAACGCATAACTACCAGAATTGTGCTTGCCAATAGGAATATTCTTGGAAAATTGGCATTATAGCTCAAAATGTCACACCAAATAGCGCACACAGCTAGATGGAGGTCACCTATACAATCGATCAATAGGTGCTGATTCATCAAACATGGCTCAGTAGAAAGTATTGAGGAATGTGTTTTAGGTACATAGGTTAAAGTAGAAGACTGATCACATGTGAGTGGTATAGTTGCAGGACCAGGGGCAACCCCTCCAGTTTGGGGGAGGTGTTATTATATTATACCTCTATAAATGGTTATTGGGTTGATTTTTTTTGTGCATCTCCCTATTACAGATGGGATAGGAGTTGGCAGGGGGCGAAGTATCTTCTCGTATACATCTGCCACACCTGATGAAGAGCTCCAAGCACTAGAGTAAAGATTAATTGTATTTGTTCTAAATAACAAGGAAATTGACTTTTATATATACTTTGCATGCATTTCCTTAGAGCTCTATTCTTGAACTGATGCTTGCTAGCTTTAAAAAGATGTGGTTGGTTATCAAATCTCAAACACTTTGTTAAGGTTTTAGAATGGAAAGATGTGCATTACACTATATATATATATATATATATATATATATATAGTACGATGTGGGGACCGGCACTCTCAAACACAAACACAATTGCCCCGGTGCCTCCTCAAGTGATCCAAGGACCATGTATATCCACAAAGAAGGAGTGGCACTCGTGGGACTTCAGTCAAACAACAAAGGACACAGCGGTCACTAGTTGGGTCTAATCGACGTTTCGATAATTTAATATCGTCTTCAGGTTATCTTCAAGACCGTGCTGAGGGTCTCAAATAGAGGGCACTCACCAATCCATTTCCATAGATAAAAAGTTTTATTTAGACCATTGAAGTCATCACATCAATGTTTCGGCTTCGCAGAGCCTTTCTCAAGACCACCACAGGAGACATCTGTTCAGCACGCCAGAGAGCAGCATACTGACATCTGCCTCCCGGGCTCCCTTATATAGCACAAACCCAATCACCTTAATGATTTGATTACCTAATACCCGGAAGCAGCCCTGTCCCAGTGTTCTATATCATCACTGGAGCAGGTAACCATATAAGACATGAATAACAACCAATACTAATATACTACATTACAGGGCTATTGCCGCATTGTTAAATACCTATAGTAGATATACAGACACATCACGTACTTCCAGCACTTGCCTTTAATATGTTATAATCGCGGTATGACCGGAAGCGCATCACATGCGCTCCACTGGTCACCGATGTGCGTTCCACTCATATTGACCGGAAGCGCGTCATATACGCTCCACCGGTGAGCACTGTGCGTTCCATCAATACTTCCGCCTAGGCACGCATCGTGTGTCTCATAGGGGAAGACATACAACATAGTCCTAAAGTTAAAGTACATCATAATCTTCGTATTTAAGCTTATAGTTATACGAAGATTATGATGTACTTTAACTTTAGGACTATGTTGTATTTCTTCCCCTATGAGACACACGATGAACTCTCCCTGTGCACCTGCTGAAAGGTCTGGAAACTGTCAGTTATTTGCAGCCAGCCCACTAAGCAGGGATTTTCCAAACTTGACTCCTAAGGGGGTGAAAAGAGGTAAAATATTCCGTCCGGCAAGCCTTTGTCCAGTTGAGTATGTATGCGCACGGCCATACAAATACATGGAGGCTGCAGCCCAGTATATTAAGTCGCACCTGCAGGTGCACTGAGCGTGGCTACATCTGTAGTAGCTTTAAACCTGGATCAATCTGGTTTATGCCCTGACTGAATTTATAGCATTCACTAGCTTCAGTCAAAGTAATATTATATATAATGACAGGGTGAGTGAAAATGTTAATGGGTGCTGGGAGGGTGAAACGATTAAGGAATGGGTTAATCAGTGCTGGGTAGGGGAAGATATTAGGTGCTGTTGAGGTGGGGGTATTAATAGGTAAATTGGTTGATGGATGAGGTGTGGGAAAATCTTTATGGGAGCTGATAAAAGTGTTAATGGTTGCTGGGAGAGTGAACTGATAATGGAATGGAGAGGAATAGGTTCATGGATTCTCGGGGAGGATTGATGGGTTCTTGAGTGGATGGTTTAATAGTGGATCAATTGATACATGTTTGGTTTATATGGGAGGCTGGCATGAGTCTGATTCGGGTACAATGGCTCAACCCTGCACCTCTAGATGTGCTTTGTAAAGTCTCCTGTTTCTGTGTCATTTACAGAATCTGTGCTGTGGGTTTTTTTTCCCCGGCATCATTAGTTGTAATTACATTTTCAAAAATGGAAATTTGAAAAAAAGTAAGGTACAGAAAAAAAAAAAGGAACAAGGAAAATAAAGGGGAAGGGAACCACAAACCACATATACTGTATGTAATCTGTACATGGCAATGAGCACAAAACAGGATATTTAAATGAGATCAAAGAACACAAAAACATGTGAGGTCTATTTACTAAGCCTTGGATGGAGATAAAGTGGACAGAGATAAAGCACCAGCCAATCGCCTCCTAACTGCCATGTCACAGGCTTGGTTTGAAAAATTACCGTTAAGAGCTGGTTGGCTGGTACTTTATTTCCAGACACTTTGGGGGAGATTCAAATGTTTGAAAAGTCAGTTGGGAGTCTGTTTTTTCCTATCTAATAGACAGGAAAAAACAGACAAGCAACCGACTTTTCAAACATTTGAATCTCCCCCTTTATCTCCAAGGTTTAGTAAATGGGGCCCAAATGTATTAAGCCTGAACAAGTGATAAAGTGGAGGTGGATAATGAGTGATAAATGACCAGCTACTCAGCTTACTAACTGCAATGTTACAGGCTGTTTGAAAAATGATAGGAGCTAGTTGGTTGGTCACTTATCACTCTCTGTCCGTCTCCACTTTATCACTTGCTAAGGCTTAATATGTTTGGGCCTAGACCCCTTATAAAGCTGTAGAAGCATCCCTAAGCAGAAGGTCTGCCCCTTCACCATCCGTTACAAATTCCTGTCACCTGAACCATTTTATTAATAGCAAAGTGTACCCAGGGGTGTACCTAGGGATCCGAGTGCCCCAGGCAAATTATTGGACCGGCACCCCCTTATATTCTAAATTACACCACACAGTAGTGCAACCTTATTCATATTACACCACACAGTAGTGCAACCTTATTTATATTACACCACATAGTAGTCCCTTTAATCATGTTATGTCACTGTAGTACCACTTACGTTATGCCACAAAGTAGTCCCCTTAATCACATTATGTCACATGGTAGTACCCCTTATTCATTTTACGCCACACAGTAGTACCCCTTGTAGAACTACTCACCTGCCAATGCATGGGCGTGGCTAGGAGTGGGTGAGGTAGTAGGTATTACACAGAGCTGAGTCTTTGCCCCTGAGTCTTTTTTTTATAGAATTACATCCACCTATTTAACTATGTAGTTTATTATGCTAGACTACAGATGCCTCACAATACTAAACTACAGAGATATAAAATGTACTGTATGTCAATTAGGCAGAGGTGTTCGTGGCAATGCGATCTCATCTCCCCTTCTGCGCACGTGCATAGAGGGTCCTGCACATGCGCACTGCAGGGGACAGAGTGGGAGATGCAATCACATCTCAGTGGCGACTGCTACTTAATACCCCCCTATATAGTGAATAAGTTTGGTAAGCATCTAGTCTAGTGCATAAAAACAATTTAATGCAAACGATATTACATTTAGAATAATAAGCAGAATTTTAAAATTCATGCAACAATGAAATCTATTCAGTACATTATAACTAAACGTGGGACAGATAAAGAAATGTAAATAAAAATAAAATAACAAAAGTTATTAAAAGACAAATAAAAACGTTACCACAATTCTTAGAGAATCATACTTTGACCAGTCCGGAGGAAAAATACAGGTAATGGTCCCCATATAGTATATGTGCTTGGAAGTTAATAGTGTAGTGGAAGTTAACAGTGTAGTGGCTGCACTTATAGTATCAATGCCACGTAAATAAAGTTGTTATAGCTGGGTCCCCAGGGGTTAAGTAAGTTGGTACACAGTACATGGTCAATCCTGGTGTGCCAACCTCATATAGTACCTGTTTAATTACACTTTCTCCTTGGTGTAGGGCTGGGGGTTGTAACTCGATGTCTGTCCTCTCTCCATCTCCCTGTTGTTGCTTGCTGTGGCTGTGGTCAGCGCGTGCGTGTGTGTAGGTGGTCCCCCCGCCTGCTTGGTGTGCTGGTCCTGGATGTACTCAGCTGTACAGCATATCTTACCTGCTCTCCCTCTCTACCCGCTAGCAGAGCTCATGCTACACAGTATTGCGGCAATGGGGGTTCACCAATGTCCATCTCTGTGCTGTAAACTTAGCTGTTACTTCCGGGGTTCGATGGCGGAGGGGGGCGGTTGCATCAGCTTGTTCATGTCGCTGTACTCACTTGACAGGATGCCGGCAGGTTCACTACCCCCTGGCCACGGTTGGCACCTACAGGCGACGTCCCCCTTTGGACGGCGCCCCTGGCAAGTGCCATCCTGGCCAATGGGTAGATACGCCCCTGAGTGTACCATACCTCCCAACTGTCCCGAGTCTCGCTGTCCCACCCACTGCTGCAGTGTCCTGCAGGCAGCGGGAAGTTTGAGGGTGCTTTTGATCACCGCTGCTCTGCTCTGCAAAGCAGCGAATGATCCCTGAATAGATGCCCATAACATCTAAACAGTGCAGAGAGGTGAACCAGTTGGATGCCCGGCTGCTCGGAGAGCGCTGGGCATGCCCCCCAAAAATGGTGAAATAACGGTCAAGTCAAGATGCCATGCCCTCTCCCAATCAAGGCCATGCCCATCCTCTTGGGGTCATGCCCCATCTTTGGGGGTCCCAAGTTCATGGCAGCCAAAGTTGGGTGGTATGGAGTATGGGTCATTTGCTGTTTCCATGAAAAATGCAAATTGGACTCTAAAAAAACCATTAGAAATGGAAGGTTGAAATGAGTGTCTCAAAAAACTAAGCTATAGCCGTTTTAGTTGCGAACACGATAAGTCCCAGTATATACTGTTTCAGACATGCTTAGGTAGGTTTGAAGGATACACATGAAGAAGGGCTAAGGAGGGGCATAATAGACTGACATTTAAAACTTTGTATACTACATCAAACACTCATGCCACAGATCTGATGAATTGAAGGGCACTGCAGAAAACTCTGATTCAGCAGGACACATTACATGTAACCTGGTTAGTGTATAATCAGTGTAGTTTATACTGTAATTCCAGATGGTTAGAATATCTGGAAAATGGGTGGGCATTTAGATAGACTCCCATTACTGGCAGGTGAAGATTGGACTCCCATTGTAGTTGGGTTTTAGTCTTATTAAAGGGTCCCTCGCTGAGACAATAAACATAAAATCCAATGTGCCCCCTAGAGTTACCTTGTGTTACTTTAGAAAGAAAATTGTGTGAGGGCCGTACCAAAGTCACCTTGACTGACCTAGATATCCAATGTTTATTATGTGGAGCGCTCCACGGATTAATGATTTTGTATACAATTATATTTTGTTTATCCATTACATATTATCCATTACATTTTTTTTTGTTATTTTCCAGTGAATACTACTCCTTCTGTTCCTCTGATCACACAGACTATCTAATCACTCAGCCCCGCCTTTATAATCCTTTATATAATTCTGTTTATGAGTAGCTCAGCTTTCCTGCTTCTCATATTCTTGGCAATGCTCAAGCCAATCAACAGCTATTTAATATAAAGCCATAGCTATTTTCTGATGAAGCCATGCTGAAATACATATGCCTTCATAAATAGCAGTGAATATTCAATATGAGTATTCAATATGAGCTGAGGAGGGTGTGTGTGTGTGTGTGTGTGGGGGGGGGGGGTACTTATATTATGACTCACAATACCAAGAAGAAACGGATATAGGTAAACAGAAAAATAACACATTAGATAAAGAAAATTTCAGATTAAGGAATTTTATTTGACTGTACCTCTCAAAACTGTAAGTTAGGGACTTGGGACAATATGCTGGCACCGAAGAAGGAGGCAAGATTAGTATTATTGGGCATCCTCAATCCCCTTCCACACCCCTAAAAACATTCTTTCATTGCCACTTTCTCCAGTGGAAGGTGTGAGCGGGCGATCTGTTCTTTGCTGTTGGCTCTGACGTGCTTCGGTGAATAGGACATGTCTGTCATCTTTATCACCCAGGAGACAAAGCTATCCGATTGGGAAAACTTGTTAGATAGCTCCATATCGTTGTCCATATAGAGAATTGTGCTTTAGTAAGTGCTGGCATTAGTGGAATTATAAATAGCAGTGTAAGATAAACTTGCCATAATTGTAACCTCATTAATAGGTCCCTAGGACTTATTAAGCTATCATCCTATACACCTTGGGCATCATGCTTGTGGCAAAGCGGTAAACTGTCTCTAGCCCCCCAGCAATATGTTTTTAATAAATTCAGGTGATAAGTGACATTTTATCACTGTGTTAATCAGCAGTAATGTACTGTATACTAATAGTTGCAATTGGGGTGGTGATAATAATAATAATAATAATAATAATAAATAGGCCTCGTAAAATCATATGGGGGATTTCAATTGAGAGTTAGGTTTGCAGCTCAGAATTTAACGCCTTGAGCTATTTAATAAAACAGCCTTTTCTTTGCGCGGTATACCCAGGGATTAACGCACGCTAACCCAATCATTCCGTGTAAAATGTGGAATCAGTGGGTTTCCCGGCACGTTAAACCCCTCAGGGTGCCCTTTCTCACTAACTGTTCCTTGCCGCTCCTGGAGCAGTGAGAAAAAGTCCACCTTTGAACCTAATGCGGTGTAATTCCTGCTGATTGAATCAGCGTCCGCAGGAAATTAGCCTCAGATACTGTAATTGCATTCATCATAGTGCACTAATTAGAAAATGCAGTCCACATTACAATTATTAAGAAATTATGTAATGCCAGATGGAAAGCAGTTAAAATACCGCAGGCCGGGATCCCGTAGGTTACGATGCAGATGCTGGAATCCCGACTAGCGGTGAAATCCCGCCGCTGGAATACTGCTGCCGCAGGCTATTCCCCCTCTGTGGGTGTCCACAACTGTGCCCGCAACGGTCTTTCTAGTGCTTGCCCTGCTGCCGGGATACTGGTAGCCGTATTGCTGCTGTTGGTATACTGACGGCCAGCATCCCAGCCGCCAGTAATTCATACTGAACCCTGACAAATGTACCAAATGCCACATATGCAGGGACAGGGGCTTTGAAAGAAGTCCATCCCTGGTGACTGCATTAGCCGTCTTTTCACTCTGCTATTGGGAAACCTGAGCATTACAGTGAATGCGCAATCTGCTGACCACACATGCATGCCGCCCATTGCTGGGCTAACAACATCTTCAGATGGCAAATCTGAAAGCATTGCGGCTGCTGTCAGAAATGGATGGACAGAAGCAGATATCTCAGATATCTTCTGCAGTCTCTCCTTCATTCATCGGGGTGATACTTTATGTTTGTAGGTATCCCCCAAAAATGTGTGTCTTCGGGGGATACTGTATGCCGAAAATATTAACTGATAGGCCCAATCTACCGCAAATGTTTTAGCTGGCCTTATCTGTTCATGGAGGTTTCTGGAAACTAATTACAGCTAGGCTGTATAATGCAGAGAAGAAAATAAAGAATGAAGACAATAAGCACAACAAAAGAACACAGAGAGATATTCCACAGCATCTGCTCCATTAGACTAGAGGCTTAGGAACAGGTGCTGAAATACGTAAGTCCCCAAATCCCTGCAGAACTGTAAAATGTACCAGTGGGAATTGACTGAATTTGCTCTTGTGTTGATAAAAGTGAGCTTGAGCATGGCAGCATGTGGTGTAAAATATGTACTCAAGGCTATACAAATAAAGAAACACTGGCCTGAGGGATGGAATGACCTTTAAAGGGCTACCCTACATGGCCGCAAAATTGTTGTATTGTACAAAGTAAATTTACTTCTCTCTATTGCAAAAAGCATGTCTAAATAAATGTAATTCACCGGTCGCAATGAATTAACATGCAATGATTAATAAGTATATTACAGATATATTTATACCATGTTTTTTTGCAAAAATTTCCTTTGTTAATCCATCTTCTTACTTTCTTACGGACATTTCCTTATCAGTGTAAGTGCCGGTGGCTTCCGCATACAAATGAGAAGAATAGATGACACATTTTGCAACTATTTTTGTTGAGAAATACAAATGAAAGCTAGAACATTACTTTTTTACATAAACAGGTGTATGCCCCCATTCTGTTTATTCCAGGTACATCTGAGCAGGCGCGTTCTGCTTCAATTTGTGGTTCTGTGGTCCGTGATAAGAATGCTCATGTTGGCAAAAAAATTTATAAAAATAAAATTACCCACTATTTAATATAACCATTGTAATTAAGTACGTTTACCTTTTTGCATCCTAAAATTCTGCCCTTTCCAGACTCATTTATGTCTTAATTGGGGCTGTCAAATACATCTTGTCACAAATATCATCATATTGTAAAAACGATTTTTTTTATTTTTTATTTTACGAGCAACAAAAGTATTTTTTGCTCATATGCTGTGTACTTTAAAACTATTTTGAGATAAGATAGATACAATTTATTCATACTAACAAGGCCAGATTTAACACTCTGGAACCTGTATGCTCAAATAAGTCATACAGGGACGGCAACAGGAACCTTGGGGCCCGGTATACTGACATCTCTGGGGACCCCTTCCCCTTTAAACCTCCTAACACTCACACCACCACCTTGACCACTATACCCACAAATCCCTCCCCATGCGTCACAACATCACACGCTCAGGGCGGGATGTATTAAAATACATCGCTGCCAACCGCAGTGATGCTAATCTCATATGTACTAACATATGCGATTAATATCGCAATGCGGTGACGTAGGCCCCCCACGATACCTGTGAGGTGTGTGGGGTCTCTGTCACCTCCCTGGGCTCTCACTCTCCTCCCTGGCTGGGAAGCAGGCAGAAGGCTGTCCCGGGTGCCTCCTCCCTGCAGCTGGAAGGACCTCCGGCTGTGTTGCTAGGGGGAGAAGAAGTTTAGCTTCCAGGACCAGGGCTGCCTGGACGGAGGTATGCCAGGGAAAGGGGGGTCGGGGTCAGCGGCATTGGGCGGTGGGATGCGGCAGCTGACGGTAAGAAGCCTATAGGTTTCTATAGGGTATTGCCATCAAAAGATGGCGATACCCTCAGGGGCCAAAACACGGCGGCCAGGGGTTAGTACATATGAAAAGGCGGTAAAACCCTGAAAACTGGGGTTTTACCGCATTTTCCCTTTGGCACATCTCGCCCTCACTGGGGCCGGCAGAATGCATCTGCAATACCATGGACACAGAATATCTTCCCTCAGTGATATCAGGGAACAGTGAGGTGTAGAGTCCACATACAAGGATTGAACAAAGGCATCCCCAGTGTGTGGAGATGTCCAGAGAGTGTATCTTCCCAAAGCAATGTCCATAATGCAAAAAAGATATTTCCCAGTATAGGTGGGTTCCACCAATCTTCAGTCTTTCAGAGAAGACCATTCCTTATGTAGTACAAGGATGGATCCAGGGAGTAGGTGTCAGTGGTCCGATGTGGCGGTGAACCAAGGCAGCAGGGCTTGGAAAGTGCCAGCCTGCCTGAGGCTGTGTTGTTTTTTTCTGCAGTCGGCACGCCGGGATGGCCTGGCAGCCTCAAGTCGCAGTCGCGCTTCGCCGCTCCTCTAAGGTGGAGACCCGGACCGTCCATCGTCGCTACAGCAGAGACAGGGGAGGAATGGACGGACCCAGCGTTGTGTGTTGCGCGACGTCATTACACACGGGGATATCCGATCAGGTGACCTGGGGTTGGGGCACTGGGAAATTACTGCGGGGGGTCGGGTGTATGAGCTAACTTTTCTCTTAGTAATAGCTATTAACTACAGCGGCCAGCACAACCTATATAACTAAATACTTCCACGCCGCACTGCTGCAGCTGCATGCTTACCCCAGAACCTTAGGGCCCCTCACAATGTCGGGGCCCGGGATGAGTGTCCCCTTTGACCCCCCCTGTCGCCGGGCCTGAAGTCATAGCTATATTTGCAGACTCAGGTTTCTTTTCTCTATCGTCCTAAGTGGATGCTGGGGTTCCTGAAAGGACCATGGGGAATAGCGGCTCCGCAGGAGACAGGGCACAAAAAAGTAAAGCTTTACTAGGTCAGGTGGTGTGCACTGGCTCCTCCCCCTATGACCCTCCTCCAGACTCCAGTTAGATTTTGTGCCCGAACGAGAAGGGTGCAATCTAGGTGGCTCTCCTAAAGAGCTGCTTAGAGAAAGTTTAGTTTAGGTTTTTTTTTTCTTTACAGTGAGTCCTGCTGGCAACAGGATCACTGCAACGTGGGACTTAGGGGGAAAGTAGTAAACTCACCTGCATGCAGAGTGGATTTGCTGCTTGGCTACTGGACACCATTAGCTCCAGAGGGATCGAACACAGGCCCAGCCGTGGAGTCCGGTCCCGGAGCCGCGCCGCCGACCCCCTTGCAGATGCTGAAGCGTGAAGAGGTCCGGAAACCGGCGGCTGAAGACTCCTCAGTCTTCATAAGGTAGCGCACAGCACTGCAGCTGTGCGCCATTTTCCTCTCAGCACACTTCACTGGGCAGTCACTGAGGGTGCAGAGCGCTGGGGGGGGGCGCTCTGAGAGGCAAATATAAACCTTATACAAGGCTAAAAATACCTCACATATAGCCCATAGGGGCTATATGGAGATATTTAACCCCTGCCTGACTGGAAAAATAGCGGGAGAAGAACCCGCCGAAAAAGGGGCGGGGCCTATCTCCTCAGCACACGGCGCCATTTTCTGTCACAGCTCCGCTGGTCAGAACGGCTCCCAGGTCTCTCCCCTGCACTGCACTACAGAAACAGGGTAAAACAGAGAGGGGGGGCACATTAATGGCTATATATATATATATTAAAGCAGCTATAAGGGAGCACTTAATATAAGGATATCCCTTGTATATATAGCGCTTTGTGGTGTGTGCTGGCAGACTCTCCCTCTGTCTCCCCAAAAGGGCTAGTGGGTCCTGTCTTCATTAGAGCATTCCCTGTGAGTTTGCGGTGTGTGTCGGTACGTGGTGTCGACATGTATGAGGACGATATTGGTGTGGAGGCGGAGCAATTGCCAAATATGCAGATGTCACCCCCCAGGGGGTCGACACCAGAATGGATGCCTTTATTTGTGGAATTACGTGATGGTTTATCTTCCCTTAAACAGTCAGTTGAGGACATGAGGCGGCCGGACAATCAATTAATGCCTGTCCAGGCGCCTCAAACACCGTCAGGGGCTGTAAAACGCCCTTTGCCTCAGTCGGTCGACACAGACCCAGACACGGGCACTGATTCCAGTGACGACGGTAGAAATTCAAACGTATTTTCCAGTAGGGCCACACGTTATATGATTTTGGCAATGAAGGAGACGTTACATTTAGCTGATACTACAGATACCGTAAAACAGGGTATTATGTATGGTGTGAAAAAACTACAAACAGTTTTTCCTGAATCAGAAGAATTAAATGACGTGTGTGATGAAGCGTGGGTTGCTCCTGATAAAAAGTTGATAATTTCAAAAAAGTTATTGGCATTATACCCTTTCCCGCCAGAGGTTAGGGCGCGCTGGGAAACACCCCCTAAGGTGGACAAGGCGCTCACACGCTTATCCAAACAAGTGGCGTTACCCTCTCCTGAGACGGCCGCACTTAAGGATCCATCAGATAGAAAGATGGAAGTTATTCAAAAGAATATATACACACATGCAGGTGTTATACTACGACCAGCTATAGCAACTGCCTGGATGTGCAGTGCTGGAGTAGTTTGGTCAGAATCCCTGATTGAAAATATTGATACCCTAGATAGGGACAATGTTTTACTGTCGTTAGAACAAATAAAGGATGCATTTATCTATATGCGTGATGCACAGAGGGATATTTGCACACTGGCATCTCGGGTGAGTGCTATGTCCATTTCAGCCAGAAGAGCCTTATGGACACGACAGTGGACAGGCGATGCGGATTCAAAACGTCACATGGAGGTTTTGCCGTATAAAGGGGAGGAGTTATTTGGAGTTGGTCTATCAGACTTGGTGGCCACGGCTACTGCCGGGAAATCCACTTTTTTACCTCAAGTCACTCCCCAACAGAGAAAGGCACCGACCTTTCAACCGCAGCCTTTTCGCTCCTACAAAAATAAGAGAGCAAAGGGCTTGTCGTACCTGCCACGAGGCAGAGGAAGAGGGAAGAGACACCAACAGGCAGCTCCTTCCCAGGAACAGAAGCCCTCCCCGGCTCCTGCAAAAACCTCAGCATGACGCTGGGGCCTCTCAAGCGGACTCGGGGACAGTGGGGGGCCGTCTCAAAAATTACAGCGCGCAGTGGGCTCACTCGCAGGTAGACCCCTGGATCCTGCAGATAATATCTCAGGGGTACAGGTTGGAATTAGAGACGGATCCTCCTCATCGTTTCCTGAAGTCTGCCTTACCAACCGTCTCTTCCGAAAGGGAGAGGGTGTTGGAAGCCATTCACAAGCTGTACGCTCAGCAGGTGATAGTCAAAGTACCCCTATTACAACAAGGAAAGGGGTATTATTCCACTCTATTTGTGGTACCGAAGCCGGATGGCTCGGTAAGGCCTATTCTAAATCTGAAGTCCTTGAACCTCTACATAAAAAAGTTCAAGTTCAAGATGGAGTCACTCAGAGCAGTGATAGCGAACCTGGAAGAAGGGGACTTTATGGTATCCTTGGACATCAAGGATGCGTATCTACACGTTCCGATTTACCCCGCACACCAGGGGTACCTCAGGTTCATTGTTCAAAACTGTCACTATCAGTTTCAGACGCTGCCGTTCGGATTGTCCACGGCGCCTCGGGTCTTTACCAAGGTAATGGCCGAGATGATGATTCTTCTTCGAAGAAAAGGCGTATTAGTTATCCCATACTTGGACGATCTCCTAATAAGGGCAAGGTCCAGAGAACAGCTGGAGACAGCTTTAGCACTATCTCAAGAGGTGCTAAGACAACACGGGTGGATTCTGAATATTCCAAAATCCCATTTAATCCCGACAACTCGTCTGCTGTTCCTAGGAATGATTCTGGACACGGTTCAGAAAAAGGTTTTCCTTCCAGAGGAAAAAGCCAAGGAGTTATCCGATCTGGTCAGGAACCTCCTAAAACCAGGAAAAGTGTCAGTACATCAATGCACAAGAGTCCTGGGAAAAATGGTGGCTTCTTACGAAGCAATTCCATTCGGCAGATTCCATGCAAGAATATTCCAAAGGGATCTGTTGGACAAATGGTCAGGGTCGCATCTGCAGATGCACCTGCGAATAACCCTGTCACCAAAGACAAGGGTGTCACTTCTGTGGTGGTTGCAGAAGGCTCACCTATTAGAAGGCCGCAGATTCGGCATTCAGGATTGGATCCTGGTGACCACGGACGCCAGCCTGAGAGGCTGGGGAGCAGTCACACAAGGAAGAAACTTCCAGGGAGTATGGACGAGTCTGGAAAAGTCTCTTCACATAAACATTCTGGAACTAAGAGCAATCTACAATGCTCTAAGCCAGGCGGAACTTCTCCTGCAAGGAAAGCCGGTGTTGATTCAGTCGGACAACATCACGGCGGTCGCCCATGTAAACAGGCAGGGCGGCACAAGAAGCAGGAGTGCAATGGCAGAAGCTGCCAAGATTCTTCGCTGGGCGGAGAATCACGTGATAGCACTGTCAGCAGTGTTCATCCCGGGCGTGGACAACTGGGAAGCAGACTTCCTCAGCAGACACGATCTTCATCCGGGAGAGTGGGGTCTACATCCAGAAGTCTTCAACATGTTAATAGACCGTTGGGAAAGACCAATTGTAGACATGATGGCGTCTCGCCTCAACAAGAAACTGGACAAATATTGCGCCAGGTCAAGAGATCCACAGGCAATAGCTGTGGACGCACTGGTAACTCCTTGGGTGTACCAGTCAGTGTATGTGTTTCCTCCTCTGCCGCTCATACCAAAGGTATTGAAGATCATACGGCAAAGAAGAGTAAGAACAATACTAGTGGTTCCGGATTGGCCGAGAAGGACTTGGTATCCGGAACTTCAAGAGATGCTCACGGACGAACCGTGGCCTCTACCTCTGAGAAGGGACCTGCTACAGCAGGGTCCCTGTCTTTTTCAAGACTTACCGCGGCTGCGTTTGACGGCATGGCGGTTGAACGCCAGATCCTAAAAGGGAAAGGCATTCCAGAAGAAGTCATTCCTACCTTGATTAAGGCACGGAAGGAAGTCACCGTGAAACATTATCACCGCATTTGGCGAAAATATGTAGCGTGGTGCGAGGATCGGAGGGTTCCGACGGAGGAATTCCAACTGGGTCGTTTCCTACATTTCCTGCAATCAGGATTATCTATGGGTCTCAAATTGGGATCCATTAAGGTTCAAATTTCGGCCCTGTCAATATTCTTCCAAAAAGAATTGGCCTCTGTCCCTGAGGTCCAGACTTTTGTCAAGGGAGTACTGCATATACAGCCTCCTGTGGTGCCTCCGGTGGCACCGTGGGATCTAAATGTAGTTTTAGATTTCCTCAAATCCCATTGGTTTGAACCATTGAAAAAGGTGGATTTGAAATATCTCACATTGAAAGTGACTATGTTACTAGCCCTGGCCTCTGCCAGGAGAGTATCTGAATGGGCGGCTTTATCTTATAAAAGTCCTTATCTAATCTTCCATTCGGATAGGGCAGAACTGCGGACTCGTCCGCATTTTCTCCCTAAAGTGGTATCAGCATTTCATCTGAACCAACCTATTGTGGTGCCTGCGGCCACTAGCGACTTGGAGGACTCCAAGTTGTTGGACGTTGTCAGAGCCTTAAAAATATACATTGCAAGGACGGCTGGAGTCAGAAAATCTGACTCGCTGTTTATATTGTATGCACCCAACAAGTTGGGCGCACCTGCTTCTAAGCAGTCGATTGCTCGTTGGATTTGTAACACAATTCAACTTGCACATTCTGTGGCAGGCCTGCCACAGCCTAAAACTGTAAAAGCCCACTCCACAAGGAAGGTGGGCTCATCTTGGGCGGCTGCCCGAGGGGTCTCGGCATTACAACTCTGCCGAGCAGCTACGTGGTCGGGGGAGAACACGTTTGTAAAATTTTACAAATTTGATACCCTGGCAAAGGAGGACCTGGAGTTCTCTCATTCGGTGCTGCAGAGTCATCCGCACTCTCCCGCCCGTTTGGGAGCTTTGGTATAATCCCCATGGTCCTTTCAGGAACCCCAGCATCCACTTAGGACGATAGAGAAAATAAGAATTTACTTACCGATAATTCTATTTCTCGGAGTCCGTAGTGGATGCTGGGCGCCCATCCCAAGTGCGGATTATCTGCAATACTTGTACATAGTTATTGTTAACTAATTCGGGTTATTGTTAAGGAGCCATCTTTAAGAGGCCCTTTCTGTTGTCATACTGTTAACTGGGTTTAGATCACAAGTTGTACGGTGTGATTGGTGTGGCTGGTATGAGTCTTACCCGGGATTCAAAATGCCTCCCTTATTGTGTATGCTCGTCCGGGCACAGTACCTAACTGGAGTCTGGAGGAGGGTCATAGGGGGAGGAGCCAGTGCACACCACCTGACCTAGTAAAGCTTTACTTTTTTGTGCCCTGTCTCCTGCGGAGCCGCTATTCCCCATGGTCCTTTCAGGAACCCCAGCATCCACTACGGACTCCGAGAAATAGAATTATCGGTAAGTAAATTCTTATTTTTTGTACTGTATTGTTTTTAAGAATATTAACTGTGAAAAACATCAGAAATTTACATGTAAAAATCAACGCTATAAAATGAATAGTTAATATTTACTAGCATTTACTTACTTGATCTTGGTCCACCTTTTGTTGTTTTGTTTTTTAACACTGATATTTTCAAATTTGAGATATTGAAATAACTTTTTGGTCTTTTGTCAATTGAAGCCTCAATTAGGTTATATTGGCTATACGCTTTTCACTGTTACCAACTGAGAAGGTAATTCCAAGTTGATCACAGCAGGAAATTTTTTAGCAGTTGGGCAAAACCATGTGCACTGCAGGGGGGGGGGGGGGGGGGCAGATATAACATTTGCAGAGAGAGAGTTAGATTTGGGTGGGTTATTTTGTTTCTGTGCAGGGTAAATGCTGGCTGCTTTATTTTTACACTGCAATTTAGATTGCAGATTGAACACGCCACACACAAATCTATCTCTCTCTGCACATGTTATATCTGCCTCCCCTGCAGTGCACATGGGCCCTCATTCCGAGTTGTTCGCTCGTTGCTGAGTTTCGCTATATTGCGATTAGTCGCTTACTGCGCATGCGCAAGGTTCGCAGAGCGCGTGCGCTTAGTTATTTTACTCAAAAGTTAGGTATTTTACTCACGGCATAACAAGGATTTTTCATTGTTCTGGTGATCGGAGTGTGATTGACAGGAAGTGGGTGTTTCTGGGCGGAAACTGCCCGTTTTATGGGTGTGTGCGGAAAAACGCGGCCGTTTCTGAGAAAAACGCGGGAGTGGCTGGAGAAAAGGGGGAGTGTCTGGGCGAACGCTGGGTGTGTTTGCAACGTCAAACCAGGAACGAAACTGACTGAACTGATCGCAGTGGCAGAGTAAGTCCCGAGCTACTCAGAAACTGCAAAGAAATTTCTATTCGCAATTATGCGAATCTTTCGTTCGCAATTCTGCAAAGCTAAGATTCACTCCCAGTAGGCGGCGGCTTAGCGTGTGCAATGCTGCTAAAAGCAGCTAGCGAGCGAACAACTCGGAATGAGGGCCATGGTTTTACCCAACTGCTAACAAAGTTCCTGCTGCGATCAACTCAGAATTACCCCCCGAGTCTGAATAACTTGAGAGAAACATATAATGGACAGCGGAACCATTTTTTTAAACGATTAATTTAGGTTTTTCTCATGCAAAGTGCAGCACACTACAGTATTAGTGACACAACCGTACTAACATTGCTTTGTTGTATTTTTCATTAACAAATGCATCCCCAACAATTTAACTACATAAGTAAAGATTTTGGTGGTTTGATTAGACTATAAAAATGGTCAAATTGTCGTTTGTAAGGCTACAATGCAGTTTGCATCTCACAATGCAAAGTCAAAACTATTCATTTGAAATTCAAAATGATATTTATCTTTGCTAACTTAATATTGGGTATCATATTATACTGTATCTAAGATCAAATTTAGACTCCAAACATGATTTTTATGAACACTACACAGGGCGGGATGTATTAACATACATTGCCGCCCCTCGCCGGTTACCGCAGCGATGTTGATCGCATATGTACTAACATATGCGATCAACATCGCGATGCGGTGACGGAGGCCCCCCGCGATACCTGTTAGGTGGTCTGCGGGGGGTCTCCGTCACCTCCCAGGGGTCCCCACACAGGCTGGATGCCGGGAAGCAGCAGCAGGCTGCCCCCGGCGCCTCCTCCTCCCCCCTGCAGCCGGAAGGACGTCCGGCTGTGTTGCTAGGGGGAGGAGGAGATTACCTTCCGGGTCCAGGGCAGCCTGGAGGAAGGTAAGCTGGGGGGGGGAGGGGGGAGACGTCTGCGGCGGTGTCGACAGTGTCGGCGGGTTGCGGCGGTCGGCGAAATGAAACCCATAGGCTTCTATAGGGTATCGCCATCCAGAGATGGCGATACCCTGGACGCCTAAAACGCGGCGGTAGGGTGTTAGTAAATATGAAAATGCGGTAAAACACCCGTTTTCGGGGGTTTTACCGCATTTTTGCTTTAGTACATCCCGCCCACAATGTGGCTGATTCGGACACATTGCTGATGTTCATTGCACATGTGGCGAAATCCCTAGAAAGTTGCACTGCGCTTGTGTCACACAGTGTCTACGTACAGAATTGCAGGATTTGTTGAGTCACACTGGAATGTATTGGGTGTTCCTGAGCAGTGACTGGGAGGTGGCTGTGCAGACACACAAAGATATTCCATTTTATGGATGGCTTATGGCAATGTTACGGATTTATCACAAGAGTGCTTTCAGCCTCAGGTGCTCAATCACTCACATTGGAGGCCATACTCTGGTAGAGATTCCACATGTAGAATGGGGCTGGTGCAAGTCCTGGTGGTGCTTCTGATGGTTGCAACTGCAGTTGCTTAAAGTCTGCGTACCACCCCTTCCACGTTTAGACGCACCAGAGGAAGGCCAGCGTCTGACTTGTGTTCATACTTCATTCCAATATATGAATTGTAGAAATGACTTGAGCATGTTTGACTTTAAATGCATAGATTTTACGTTTTCTAAACTGAATGGTGTCCCGAAAGCCTCAAACACATTAATGTTTGCTGTTTGAATTAAAAACAAAAATACAAAAGTTAAAAGCATTAATTTTTTGAATACAAATAGAGATAGCAATGTGCAGATTCCAAATTACAAAATTGCATCACCATATATTAAACTGCTTATTGTGAATATGTTTGAGACTCTCACATCAGTGAAATTCTCATTTCCAGAAGGTTACATACCTGTATGTTTAACTACTGTATCTCTATTTGCCACTAAGCCTTTTAGGCAGATGTACAACTCAACCACAGTTCCAAGGTCATTGTGGATAATTCATACTTTATACAACTATCGGTATTGGAGTGTGCAGATGAAAACTGTTGTGTGCTTCTCCTTGAAACTTTTACTCTTTCTTCGCCATAACGTGTGAAGTTATAGTGCTTTTCATATTTCAGTCCAGATCCTTAACACAGATGGCATCTTGCAGACCAACAAGTGTTACAAAGTTTTAACTTCTCTTTTACCAGGCTTCAGACAAATGCTAACGTTTAAAGTAAAAGAAAATATCCAAGATTTACAGCATCCCTGAGAGATTGGAAGTGGTAAAGCTTAGTAAGTGGAAGGTGGAGGGAGTAAGACAAAAGGAATAGTTGTTTTGAATTTGGGTGGTATATTTGTCATACTTGCCTTTTTCATGAGGGAAAGGGAGCTCCAGGTGGGTAACCACCCACAATGCAATGTAGCAATTTGACCGTGTCCTTAGGAAGATTCAGAATGCTGGAGTGTGACTGTGACCTACTCTGCCATGGGTCCATGGGGGCTAACTGGAAGAGAACACGTGCAAAATTACACCAGGTGGTTCACTGTGTTGCTAGTTAATGTGCATATGTGAATATGAATGTTGGCAATACAGTCCTATTTATGGTCTGTGGGATTGCAACCAATTTCTAACCCAGGAATGCCCCAGTAATTGTATTCTTAAAGCTCATTTAAATGTTATTTTTGCATGTGTGCAAAATATGAGGCTCCTGAATATTAAGCTGTAGGCACCATACTTGTAGACAGTCTATCTGCTCGCCCCTGTGTCATCGTAACACCATTCCTGACGTAAAGTGCTGCCATTACTAGCATTGTGACATGGTGAAGTAGAGGAAGGGACTATGATAACATGATTCAGTAGCAATCATTAGTGAAGCCGCGGGTGGCTGGCGGGGCGCCTCCAGGAGACTTGCCTACTCTTCGGGCATCTGAGAGAACTGCCCAAGATTCAGAAACCTCCTGCATAATCTGGTAGAGTCGACAAGTATGAATAAACCATGATCTGACAATATCGGGCGGATCATCCAGATAATTGTAGCGTGTATGCTCAGCTCGATGAGAGATTTTTCACGGAGCAGGGCTCAGGCAAAACATGGGGTAGCCAATTTGTGATCATGGTGGTACATATGAAGAACCCATACAGAAGCAGATATACACATTCGAGTCACATTATTATGACCACCAGTTAATAGCCAGAGTAACCGACGTGTGCAGCACGGACAGCAGCTAGACGGACTGAACTGTCACTTTAGACACCTGTCTGGTAGCCCCAGGTTCATTATGCCTGTGAGCTGCACCACTGTAGCGTGTCGGTTGGCCCTCATGCACCTTTGTAACCAACGTTCACCTCTCACATCAATGGCACATGGTGCTCCACAGTTTCCACGTCGGTTATTGACAATGATGCCATTTGTCCAGTCAGATACACCTTCACTGCAGCAGCACGTGAACAGTTCACAAACTGCGCTGTTTCAGAAATACTGCCACCCTTGTTTTAAAGGCCGATAATCAACCCTTTTTGCCACTCAGATAAATTGCCCCTTTTACCTTTGACAGCAAAGTGTGATGTGTGCAGATGACCTGTCGCACACCTTATATCCACCAAACCAACGCACAACACGTGAGGTACTTCATGGACTACACGCTGCTGACGTCAATTTTAGGAGGTGGTCATAATAATGTGACTTGACCGTGTGTGATATATATACAGGGTGATTCAAAAGTCGCAGTACCGCAGTACATGTCAAACAACATCAGAATTTGCTGAAAAGTTTATTGCTGCAAACAGATTTGAAATATTACACGACCCCCTTTCCATTTGAAAAAACTGACTTAGATTCTGAGTTGATCGCTCGCTAGCAACTTTTTACTGTGCTACGATCAGATAGTCGCCGCCTATGTGGGAGTGTATTTTCGCTTTGCAAGTTTGCAAACGCTTTTGCAGCCGACGGCACAAAAAAGTTTTTTTGTAGTTTCTGAGTAGCTCTGGACTTACTCAGCCGCTGCGATCACTTCAGTCTTTTTGGTCCCGGAATTGACGTAAAGACACCCGCCCTGCAAAAACGCTTGGACACGCCTGCATTTTTCCAAACACTCCTAGAAAATGGTCAGTTGACACCCATAAATGCCCTCTTCCTGTCAATCACCTTGCGATCGGCTGTGTGAATGGATTCTTCATTAAATCCATCGCTCAGCACCGATCCTCTTTGTACCCATACGATGCGTCTGCGCATTGCGGTGCATATGCATGCACAGTTTTGCCGAGATTTGACCTGATCGCAGCGCTGCAAAAAGTTGCTAGCGAGCAATCAACTCGGAATGACCCCCATAAAGTCTTCATAAAAATGTGGTATTGTTTGTGAGTACTGCATAAATAATTAGGGATAGTGATGTTGGAATGTGACCAGCCCAAATAGTGCCTAGATAATCTCAGCAGGGAGGGGGTTAATGCATAGTAATATGATTAGCTTACTTGAGTTCAGTAAATATACTGGCTGACGGTATCCCGGCATTCAGGAGACCAACGCCAGAATCACGACAGCCGGTGATATGCCGATGGATGGAACCCCCGAAAAGCTCTCAGTATTCCCACTCAGGTGGTGTATCCACGCCACCAACCGAGTAGGAATAGAAACTGTGACGAGCAAAGTGAGCCACCGGCCCAAGCCAGCGAGGGGACTCGCAACCTCGCTACCAGGATTCCGGCAGATGGGATGCTGCTGTTGATATAGTGACAGGATTTTGTATGTATTCCACTCACTTGCATCTAAATCAGGGCCGGTTCTAGACCTTGTGGTGCCCAGGGCGAAAGTTTCCTTCGGCACCTTCCCAAGGTCAAACATAGTGCGCGCCTAAGATGCATTAAAAAAAATAGGGGCTTGGCTTCATAGGGAAGTGGCGTGGCCACAGTTATGCCCCCTGTAGTTATGGCCTTAGTAGTTATACCCCCTGTAGCTGTGCCCCCAATAGTTGTGCACCCTGTAGCTGTGCCCCCTGTAGTTGTGCCCCTGTAGATTTGCCCCCAGTAATTGTTCCCCCTGGTTTGTCCCCCCTGTAGATTTTCCCCCAGTAGTTGTGCTTCCAGTAGTTGTGCACCCTGTAGCTGGGTCCCCTGGTTTGTGCCCCCTGTAGTTGTGCATGGAGTAGCTGTGCCCCCTGTAGCTTTGCCCCCTGTAGCTGTGCCCCCTGGTTTGTGCCCCCTGTAGTTGTGCCCCCTGTAGTTGTGCCCCCTGTAGTTGTGCCTCCTGTAGATTTGCCCACTGTAGTTGTGCCCCCTGTAGCTGTGCCCCCTGGTTTGTGCCCCCTGTAGCTGTGCCCCTGTAGTTGTGCCCCCTGTAGTTGTGCCCGGAGTAGCTGTGCCCCCTGTAGCTGTACCCGCTATAGCTTTGCCACCAGTAGTTGTGCCTGGAGTAGTTGTGCCCCCTGGATTGTGCCCCCTGTAGTTGTGCCCCCTGTAGCTGTACACTCTGGTTTTTGCCCCCTGTAGTTGTGCCCAGAGTAGCTGTGCCTGGAGTAGCTGTGCCCCCTGTAGTTGTGCCAAGAGTAGTTGTGCCCCCTGTAGATTTGCCCCCTGTAGCTGTGCCCCCTGTAGTTGTGCACCCTGTAGCTGTGCCCCCGTAGCTTGGCCTCCTGTAGTTGTGCCCGAAGTAGTTGTGCCCCCTGGTTTGTGCCCCCTGTAGTTGTGCCTGGAGTAGCTGTGCCCCCTGTAGTTGTGCCCAGAGTAGTTGTGCCCCCTGTAGATTTGCCCCCTGTAGCTGTGCCTGGAGTAGCTGTGCCCCCTGTAGTTGTGCACCCTGTAGCTGTGCCCCCATAGCTTGGCCCCCTGTAGTTGTGCCCGAAGTAGTTGTGCCCCCTGGTTTGTGCCCCCTGTAGTTGTGCCTGGAGTAGCTGTGCCCCCTACAGTTGTGGCCCCTGGCAGCGCTGCTAACAAACACTAAAAAAACAATTCTCACCAGCCCCACCCCTGCTTCCCGACCGCTGCTGCTGCTGCTCCGACTCTGCTGCCGCTACTGCTCTGCCCGCTCCTCTCTTTGGGAAAGATGTCATGATGTCTCTCCCATAGCAGCGCCGAACAGACACTAGAGGTCAATTATGACCTCTAGTATCTGATGATGGAGTCATCTGCTTCAGGCGCCCACACAGCCCACGGTGCCTGCTGCAGCCGGGGTGCAGGATGCGGGGTGCGACTGGGCGGTGGGCGCCTGCGGGATGACTGCGGCCGCGCCCGTGGGCTACAGCGCTCCGGGCGCCGGTCCTGCTTGCCCATGCCTAGATCCACTTCTGATCTAAATATACAGTAATATAAACAAACACTCAGAAGCACCCAGTGATAGTGAATGCTAGAACCCATCTGCAGATAGAAATGATGAGTATATGTCTGTCTGGCAGTGATGGTGAGGAACCCTGCAGCTCAACACCCCCCAGCAGAAGCTATGCATGCACATGTATCTGAAATAAAATAATGCTCTCCAGAAAAATAAATTATGCCCAGTAGCATGTAATTTTTTCTACAATACTGATAATAGAAAACCACAGGAATGAATGTACGTCATTGATGTATTTGATCTGTTTTACAATAACTTGATAACTTGTAAAGAAGACACTTCTTTATTCCTAGCTGGAGTCATGTTTAGATGTTGCTTGCTAAAATAATGTTATAATTCAGTAAATCATTCATTGAGATCACCGGGAACTGGCTGTGGAAATTGTGCTTTATATCAAAATCGAAGCTGTTATTTTGATAGAAACAGACAGCTCCTACAGCAAATATAATTAATATTAGTCTCAGCACCATTTGTGTCTGTAAAGTGAGCGTCTGCAGCTTACATAAGCAGCACTGTTGTGGCAGGGGGATTTGGAGTGCTGAATGCTGTATAGTCAAAGGTTTGTGCTGCCCTTAGCAAAGTTAGAGGGGAAAGGGCTTTCTTTTGAATTGTGGAAGTTACAGAGACTTTGCCTTCCTCTGTAAGTTACTTACACAAAGATGTGAAGCAGCGCAACACAGCCGGATCTCCCCGATGTTCAGGTCTTGCTAAAAAGAAGACTCTGAATCAGTGCGGACTGTCATTGGATCAGTCAAAGCAGGTTAGCATTTGAAGTGTAGCGTTCTATATGGACATTGTACAATGTAGAAAGCACTTGTTTTTGCATTTGAAAAATAACTTTATATTTAACAAACATTATAGATCCCTGTTTGTGTACATTAATATGAAAATCCAAGTAGTTTAAATTAAAACCAAAATTTCTCTGAGTAACACGTTCAAATACAAACAACTGAAACTCCTTCAGTTGTTTGTCTTTGAACATGTTACTCAGAGAAATTTTCACAATATTAGGGCCCAAAGGGCTCTCTAAAGCTAGATACACACTGGCAGATTTTTTTTTGGTCTGCCCGACACTTGGATGATTTTTCAGGAAATTGTAGGCACCAATATCTGAGCTACAACTTAAAGATTATTTTTTCAGTTACCAATTTTCTGCCACTTCACTGCATTTGCATATGTCCGCCCACAAGGAGGATGATGTAGTGAGAGGAAAACAGGAAATATGGGCAGAATATGGGCACACACTGCTCAATATCTGGAGATTGTGGCAGATATTTTTGGTCTGGGCTGACTGATCGGAAAATCGATCGTTCGGGTGTGTGTGCAAGATTTTCCCAAATTTTCTGCGAAACGCAGACACAATCGTTCATACACACTATACAATAAATCAGGCTGATGTCCCAATTATTGGCAAATCGGCCCAATAATTGTATAGTGTGTACCTGACTTTACAGTCACAAAGCTGAGACTGCAGGCTTACTGTATTGGCAAAACTGGAGTTTTCTCCAGCAACAGCACTTTTTCTATTTCGCTTTAGCGATAGTAATTTATAAAACAGAAAGGTACCTGTTAAATACTCTATATACTGTATATGTTTACCAAAAACTTACTCAAAGCCCACATAGCTGAAAATTTACTACTGTATGGGTCAATCCATCCTTTACTCCAGGACTAAGTCAGCTGCAGTCCCATGGACCACTATTAGAGCTCTAGGGACAAACGCATGATTTTTATGGGGGGGTTTCCACGTGTGTGCGCATATGTAAGTATATATATATATATATATATATATATATATGTATATATACACTTTTCAAAAAAATAAAGGGAACACTTAAACAACACAATGTAACTCCAAGTCAATCACACTTCTGTGAAATCAAACTGTCCACTTAGGAAGCAACACTGATTGACAATCAATTTCACATGCTGTTGTGCAAATGGAATAGACAACAGGTGGAAATTATAGGCAATTAGCAAGACACCCCCAATAAAGGAGTTGTTCTGCAGGTGGTGACCACAGACCACTTCTCAGCTCCAATGCTTTCTGGCTGATGTTTTGGTCACTTTTGAAAGCTGGCGGTGCTTTCACTCTAGTGGTTGCATGAGACGGAGTCTACAACCCACACAAGTGGCTCAGGTAGTGCAGCTCATCCAGGATGGCACATCAATGCGAGCTGTGGCAAGAAGGTTTGCTGTGTCTGTCGGCGTAGTGTCCAGAGCAAGGAGGTGCTACCAGGAGACAGGCCAGTACATCAGTAGACGTGGAGGAGGCAGTAGGAGGGCAACAACCCAGCAGCAGGACCGCTACCTCTGCCTTTGTGCAAGGAGGAACAGGAGGAGCACTGCCAGAGCCCTGCAAAATGACCTCCAGCAAGCCACAAATGTGCATGTGTCTACTCAAATGATCAGAAACAGACTCCATGAGGGTGGTGTGAGGGCCCGACGTCCACAGGTGGGGGTTGTGCTTACAGCCCAACACCGTGCAGGACGTTTGGCATTTGCCAGAGAACACCAAGATTGGCAAATTCGCCACTGGCGCCCTGTGCTCTTCACAGATGAAAGCAGGTTCTCACTGAGTACATGTGACAGACGTGACAGTGTCTGGAGACGCCATGGAGAACGTTCTGCTGCCTGCAACATCCTCCAGCATGACCGGTTTGGCAGTGGGTCAGTAATGGTGTGGGGTGGCATTTCTTTGGGGGGCCACACAGCCCTCCATGTGCTCGCCAGAGGTAGCCTGACTGCCATTAGGTACCGAGATGAGATCCTAAGACCCCTTGTGAGACCATATGCTGGTGCGGTTGTCCCTGGGTTCCTTTTAATGCAAGACAATGCTAGACCTCATGTGGCTGGAGTGTGTCAGCAGTTCCTGCAAGACGAAGGCATTGATGCTATGGACTGGCCCGCCCGTTCCCCAGACCTGAATCCAATTGAGCACATCTGGGACATCATGTCTCGCTCCATCCACCAACGCCACGTTGCACCACAGACTGTCCAGGAGTTGGCGGATGCTTTAGTCCAGGTCTGGGAGGAGATCCCTCAGCAGACCATCCGCCACCTCATCAGGAGCATGCCCAGGCATTGTAGGGAGGTCATACAGGCATGTGGAGGCCACACACACTACTGAGCCTCATTTTGACTTGTTTTAAGGACATTACATCAATGTTGGATCAGCCTGTAGTGTGTTTTTCCACTTTAATTTTGAGTGTGACTCCAAATCCAGACCTCCATGGGTTAATAAATTTGATTTCCATTGATAATTTTTGTGTGATTTTATTGTCAGCACATTCAACTATGTAAAGAACAAAGCATTTAATAAGAATATTTAATTCATTCAGATCTAGGATGTGTTATTTTAGAGTTCCCTTTATTTTATTTGAGCAGTGTATATATATATATATATATATATATATATAGGCATCCAAAAGTGTGCCACTCCAGTCATAGAATAAATATGCTAACCCAGCTTGATATTGATATCAGCCTATACTTGCTGTGGTGCGTGTGTGTGTGTGTGTGTGTGTGTGTGTGTGTGTGTGTGTGTGTGTGTGTGTGTGTGTGTGTGTGTGCAGCAGCTGCCCCCTATTACTATGCTTCCAGCAGCTTTGCAAATGCAATCCATAGCAATGTAAATGCAGGTGGAAGTGCATACCACCTCCTTCCTGCGTTTGGAATGTGATCGCATATGGGGCGAGCATCATGACCATTGGTAGTGATGTTTATCTGCGATGGCAGGCTCAGTAAGCCTGAGCTTATTCAGGCTTGCCAGCGCAGGGTGACTTGCGAGGCCAAGGAAACTGCATCTGGCGTTGCAGTCCTTGGCCTTGCCGTCCCTGGTAAACTGTGGTGGCTCTCCCCCATTTCCGGGAATGCTGGCCGACCCCACCCAAACTCCTTTGCCTGTCAATCAGGCAGAGGCAATTGAATTTCTGCAATGTGAGTGTAGGACCCATTCTGCACATGCGCATGCATTCATCGGGAAACTGCGCTGGGGATCACATTAGTGATCCTTAGTGAATTATGCCCACAGAACGCTATTGGAGGGAGTTCTTCAAGGTGGCATTGAGTCTCTCTGACAATATTGTCCACTTATAAACCCCTGAATGGAGCTGTGACAAGTTCTGGTTCTTGTCTGTGTGCTAACCAGAGCCACTAACCAGAGCCACTTTGAGTAAGGCTGCACACATGAACCCTGAATCAGGCCCTGCAGTAAGTGTTTATCACCCAGTAAAGTAGGATTGGTGCTGACATGCAGTTGTTTCCTTCAGCGAGCTTGCTAGTCACACCCCAAAATACAGCTTAGCATTTAAAATCTGAGACGCATAAGGAGAGATAAATGACCAACCAGCTCCTAACTGTCATTTTTCAAACACAGCCTGTTACATGAAGCTGATTGGCTGGTCATTTATCACTCCTTATACGTCTCAGATTTATCTTTTGTTAAGACTTAATACATTTGGGCCTTAAAACCTCATTATAGATAATGGGGAAAAAATTGTTTTTGTATTTTACTAGAAATATGACTAAATATTTCAATTGTATTATGATTAAGTGTGTACTAAAGATTATAGATATTAGATAGGTCAACTGTGCACATTTGAGAATCTATTTTCTGTATTTAATTAAATCAAACTCGAGAATTGTGTAAACTTTGTAAGAAAATAAGTATATAAACCACCTTCTTTTCTGCCTTCCCCTCTCAGCTGTCATACATAATTAATTAGGATGGTTATGTAAATAAGCTCTCTCCTATTCTTTTTATATGAGGCTAGTGATGGCCATGGGATCTAATTAGCAGATTTCTGGTTTGCATAGTCCAAAATGTATTAATAATCAAGTTGTCATTTGGGGAGAAAAATATATTGAAGTTTTATGTTATTTCATCAAGAAAATTATATTCTCATGCACAGTCAAGCTTGGTTCTCTAAAAGTAAAGGGGAAATCTCTGTACCGTCTCTTTGGAGTATGTGCTAAGCCATTAGTTGGTCATTTTAATATTGCAACACTGGCCTTGAGGTGTGTTTATCAAATAGACTCTATTAATGTTGAGCTGTATGTCCGTGATTAGCTATTCTGTCCTTTAGCGTCTGCGTCAGGCAGCAGAAGCTTGGTGTCCCTTGCTCTCATCAAGAATTTGGCCCAGGGCAGGTCATGTAACAATTAAGCAGAGGAGAAACTAAGCCCAAGTATAATTCTTTATTTTATTTTTTTAATTTTTAACAGTCCGTTTGCAGTGAATACTTAGGATATAAGAACAGTGTTTTCCTGACTTTCATGACAGCAGATTTTGCAGCTAACATTTTGTGTTTATTTTCTAAAATGACATTATAAAAAGAAAGATGCTCCTGGGATGGCCCAAGGAAACAAGTCAATGTTACTCAATCAATGTGTACGCTAATGTTCAAGAGAAGTTCATACAATCTACTTTACACAAGTTATGTTGTGTATTGGTATGCCACAAAAACACACTTTGTTGAGTAATGCACTAGAGTATAGAAATCTTGTTGCAGTTGACCCATATTACAGACTCTAGACATAAGATAATAACATAATCACAAAGCTGTAAAAAAAACAAAAACCTTAGAACAACGCGTGGCTGCAAATAGAAGAAAGTCTCTTGGCATCTCAGTAATAATCTGAGGGTGGATTAGCATGGAAAACCAGCCCGGGCAATAACTGGAAGCAGCACTGATGGGGGCAGGTCTGTGGAGGGGACGGGATACTCCCTCCTGTTAGGGCCTGACACTGAGTCAGTCAGAACCTTCCTTGCGTCTTTTACTGCAGTTGCGTCTGTGATTTTATGCTAATACCGCTACAAAGCCCTCCACTGGTGTGTATGTCCATGCACCCAAATATACAAGGACTGTGATGCCACTTTCAGTGCCTAGAGACGCTGCAATCATGCTTTCTGTGTCTTTAGATGCCACCATCAGTATCACCATTGACATTTTCACCAGTCTTATGCTAGGTGCATGTCATCCATCTGAGTACGGCCTCCAATGTGAGCAATTCAGCATCTCTGTGTCTAACCACTTTCAGCAACACACCCATGTAACTCCAATAATATGCCCATACCATGCTATAGTACTTCTGTGTCTGAGTGTCCAACACCCTGTAACCGCCGAGGAAGGCCTAACACATCTCTAAAAGACTTTTTCGTGCACGTGTCTGATCTGTACTGCGACTCTGCATGAACAAATAACATCACTACACTGCGTCCGACATTGCTACTGCATCTGGCACAGAATCAGGCCCATAATGTTGTATACTATGTCATAGTGGTGTTTCCTAGTGATGAGCGGGTTCGGTTCCTCGGAATCCGAACCCCCCCGAACTTCAGCCTTTTTACACGGATCCGAGGCAGACTCGGATCTTCCCGCCTTGCTCGGCTAACCCGAGCGCGCCCGAACGTCATCATCCCGCTGTCGGATTCTCGCGAGGCTCGTATTCTATCGCGAGACTCGGATTCTATATAAGGAGCCGCGCGTCGCCGCCATTTTCACACGTGCATTGAGATTGATAGGGAGAGGACATGGCTGGCATCCTCTCCGTTTATAGAGAAGAGAGTAGAGAGTTAGAGACACTATTTACTAATTTTGGGGAGCATATTAGGACTGGAGTACTACTACTTGCTGATAGTGTGACCAGTGACCATTGACCACCAGTTTAATTAATCCGTTCTCTGCCTGAAAAAAAACGATACACAGTGTGACACAGTCACATACCATATCTGTGCTCAGCCCAGTGTGCTGCATCATATGTAATACTGTATATCTGACTGTGCTGAGTGCTCACTGCTCACACAGCTTAATTGTGGGGGAGACTGGGGAGCAGTTATAGCAGGAGTACATAAATAATATATTTTAAGTACAGTGCACACTTTTGCTGCCAGAGTGCCACACTGCCAGTGTGACTGACCAGTGACCACACTGACCACCAGTATATTGTGATTGTCTGCTTAGGACGGAGTACTACTTGCTGATAGTGTGACCAGTGACCAGTGACCAGTGACCACCACCAGTTTAATTAATCCGTTCTCTGCCTGAAAAAAAACGATACACAGTGTGACACAGTCACATACCATATCTGTGCTCAGCCCAGTGTGCTGCATCATATGTAATACTGTATATCATTATCTGACTGTGCTGAGTGCTCACTGCTCACACAGCTTAATTGTGGGGGAGACTGGGGAGCAGTTATAGCAGGAGTACATATTTTAAGTACAGTGCACACTTTTGCTGCCAGAGTGCCACTGCCAGTGTGACTGACCAGTGACCACTGACCACCAGTATATTGTGATTGTCTGCTGACCACCAGTATATTGTGATTGTCTGCCTGAAAAAGTTAAACACTCGTCGTGTGGTGTTTTTATAAACGCATTCTGCAGACAGTGTCCAGCAGGTCCGTCATTACATAATATATACCTGTCCGGCTGCAGTACTAGTGTGATATATATATATATTTTAATTTTATCTCATTATCATCCAGTCTATATTAGCAGCAGACACAGTACGGTAGTCCACGGCTGTAGCTACCTCTGTGTCGGCAGTCGCTCGTCCATCCATAATTGTATACCACCTACCCGTGGTTTTTTTTTTTTTCTATCTTCTTGATACTAGTAGCTTACTTTAGGAGTCTGCAGTGCTGACAGACAGTGTCCAGCAGGTCTGTCATTACATAATATATACCTGTCCGGCTGCAGTACTAGTGTGATATATATATATATTTTAATTTTATCTCATTATCATCCAGTCTATATTAGCAGCAGACACAGTACGGTAGTCCACGGCTGTAGCTACCTCTGTGTCGGCAGTCGCTCGTCCATCCATAATTGTATACCACCTACCCGTGGTTTTTTTTTTCTATCTTCTTGATACTAGTAGCTTACTTTAGGAGTCTGCAGTGCTGAGCTGACAGTGTCCAGCAGGTCCGTCATTATATAATATATACCTGTCCGGCTGCAGTAGTGATATATATATATATTTTTTTTTATATCATTATCATCCAGTCTATATTAGCAGCAGACACAGTACGGTAGTCCACGGCTGTAGCTACCTCTGTGTCGGCAGTCGCTCGTCCATCCATAATTGTATACCACCTACCCGTGGGTTTTTTTTTTCTATCTTCTTGATACTAGTAGCTTACTTTAGGAGTCTGCAGTGCTGACAGACAGTGTCCAGCAGGTCCGTCATTACATAATATATACCTGTCCGGCTGCAGTACTAGTGTGATATATATATATATATATATTTTAATTTTATCTCATTATCATCCAGTCTATATTAGCAGCAGACACAGTACGGTAGTCCACGGCTGTAGCTACCTCTGTGTCGGCAGTCGCTCGTCCATCCATAATTGTATACCACCTACCCGTGGTTTTTTTTTTCTATCTTCTTGATACTAGTAGCTTACTTTAGGAGTCTGCAGTGCTGACAGACAGTGTCCAGCAGGTCCGTCATTACATAATATATACCTGTCCGGCTGCAGTACTAGTGTGATATATATATATATTTTAATTTTTATCTCATTATCATCCAGTCTATATTAGCAGCAGACACAGTATGGTAGTCCACGGCTGTAGCTACCTCTGTGTCGGCAGTCGCTCGTCCATCCATAATTGTATACCACCTACCCGTGGTTTTTTTTTTTCTTTCTTCTTGATACTAGTAGCTTACTTTAGGAGTCTGCAGTGCTGACAGACAGTGTCCAGCAGGTCCGTCATTACATAATATATACCTGTCCGGCTGCAGTACTAGTGTGATATATATATATATTTTAATTTTATCTCATTATCATCCAGTCTATATTAGCAGCAGACACAGTACGGTAGTCCACGGCTGTAGCTACCTCTGTGTCGGCAGTCGCTCGTCCATCCATAATTGTATACCACCTACCCGTGTTTTTTTTTTTCTATCTTCTTGATACTAGTAGCTTACTTTAGGAGTCTGCAGTGCTGAGCTGACAGTGTCCAGCAGGTCCGTCATTATATAATATATACCTGTCCGGCTGCAGTAGTGATATATATATATATTTTTTATATCATTATCATCCTGTCTATATTAGCAGCAGACACAGTACGGTAGTCCACGGCTGTAGCTACCTCTGTGTCGGCAGTCGCTCGTCCATCCATAATTGTATACCACCTACCCGTGGTTTTTTTTTTTTTCTATCTTCTTGATACTAGTAGCTTACTTTAGGAGTCTGCAGTGCTGACAGACAGTGTCCAGCAGGTCCGTCATTACATAATATATACCTGTCCGGCTGCAGTACTAGTGTGATATATATATATATTTTAATTTTATCTCATTATCATCCAGTCTATATTAGCAGCAGACACAGTACGGTAGTCCACGGCTGTAGCTACCTCTGTGTCGGCAGTCGCTCGTCCATCCATAATTGTATACCACCTACCCGTGGTTTTTTTTTTTCTATCTTCTTGATACTAGTAGCTTACTTTAGGAGTCTGCAGTGCTGAGCTGACAGTGTCCAGCAGGTCCGTCATTATATAATATATACCTGTCCGGCTGCAGTAGTGATATATATATATATTTTTTATATCATTATCATCCAGTCTATATTAGCAGCAGACGCAGTACGGTAGTCCACGGCTGTAGCTACCTCTGTGTAGGCAGTCGCTCGTCCATCCATAAGTATATTAGTATCCATCCATCTCCATTGTTTACCTGAGGTGCCTTTTAGTTGTGCCTATTAAAATATGGAGAACAAAAATGTTGAGGTTCCAAAAATAGGGAAAGATCAAGATCGACTTCCACCTCGTGCTGAAGCTGCTGCCACTAGTCATGGCCGAGACGATGAAATGCCAGCAACGTCGTCTGCCAAGGCCGATGCCCAATGTCATAGTACAGAGCATGTAAAATCCAAAACACCAAATATCAGTAAAAAAAGGACTCAAAAATCTAAAATAAAATTGTCGGAGGAGAAGCGTAAACTTGCCAATATGCCATTTACCACACGGAGTGGCAAGGAACGGCTGAGGCCCTGGCCTATGTTCATGGCTAGTGGTTCAGCTTCACATGGGGATGGAAGCACTCAGCCTCTCGCTAGAAAAATGAAAAGACTCAAGCTGGCAAAAGCACCGCAAAGAACTGTGCGTTCTTCGAAATCACAAATCCACAAGGAGAGTCCAATTGTGTCGTTTGCGATGCCTGACCTTCCCAACACTGGACGTGAAGAGCATGCGCCTTCCACCATTTGCACGCCCCCTGCAAGTGCTGGAAGGAGCACCCGCAGTCCAGTTCCTGATAGTCAGATTGAAGATGTCAGTGTTGAAGTACACCAGGATGAGGAAGATATGGGTGTTGCTGGCGCTGGGGAGGAAATTGACCAGGAGGATTCTGATGGTGAGGTGGTTTGTTTAAGTCAGGCACCCGGGGAGACACCTGTTGTCCGTGGGAGGAATAGGGCCATTGACATGCCTGGTGAAAATACCAAAAAAATCAGCTCTTCGGTGTGGAAGTATTTCAACAGAAATGCCGACAACATTTGTCAAGCCTTGTGTTGCCTTTGTCAAGCTGTAATAAGTAGGGGTAAGGACGTTAACCACCTCGGAACATCCTCCCTTATACGTCACCTGCAGCGCATTCATCATAAGTCAGTGACAAGTTCAAAAACTTTGGGCGACAGCGGAAGCAGACCACTGACCAGTAAATCCCTTCCTCTTGTAACCAAGCTCACGCAAACCACCCCACCAACTCCCTCAGTGTCAATTTCCTCCTTCCCCAGGAATGCCAATAGTCCTGCAGGCCATGTCACTGGCAATTATGACGAGTCCTCTCCTGCCTGGAATTCCTCCGATGCATCCTTGCGTGTAACGCCTACTGCTGTTGGCGCTGCTGTTGTTGCTGCTGGGAGTCGATGGTCATCACAGAGGGGAAGTCGTACTCGTAAGCCCACTTTTACCACTTCCACCAAGCAATTGACTGTCCAACAGTCCTTTGCGAGGAAGATGAAATATCACAGCAGTCATCCTGCTGCAAAGCGGATAACTGAGGCCTTGGCATCCTGGGCGGTGAGAAACGTGGTTCCGGTATCCATCATTACTGCAGAGGCAACTAGAGACTTGTTGGAGGTACTGTGTCCCCGGTACCAAATACCATCTAGGTTCCATTTCTCTAGGCAGGCGATACCGAAAATGTACACAGACCTCAGAAAAAGACTCACCAGTGTCCTAAAAAATGCAGTTGTACCCAATGTCCACTTAACCACGGACAAGTGGAGCAGGGAAGGCTCAGGACTATATGACTGTGACAGCCCACTGGGTAGATGTATGGACTCCCGCCGCAAGAACAGCAGCGGCGGCACCAGTAGCAGCATCTCGCAAACGCCAACTCTTTCCTAGGCAGGCTACGCTTTGTATCACCGCTTTCCAGAATACGCACACAGCTAAAAACCTCTTACGGCAACTGAGGAAGATCATCGCGGAATGGCTTACCCCAATTGGACTCTCCTGTGGATTTGTGGCATCGGACAACGCCAGCAATATTGTGTGTGCATTAAATATGGGCAAATTCCAGCACGTCCCATGTTTTGCACATACCTTGAATTTGGTGGTGCAGAATTATTTAAAAAACGAGAGGGGCGTGCAAGAGATGCTGTCGGTGGCCAGAAGAATTGCGGGACACTTTCGGCGTACAGGCACCACGTACAGAAGACTGGAGCACCACCAAAAACGCCTGAACCTGCCCTGCCATCATCTGAAGCAAGAAGTGGTAACGAGGTGGAATTCAACCCTCTATATGCTTCAGAGGTTGGAGGAGCAGCAAAAGGCCATTCAAGCCTATACAACTGAGCACGATATAGGAGGTGGAATGCACCTGTCTCAAGCGCAGTGGAGAATGATTTCAACGTTGTGCAAGGTTCTGCAACCTTTTGAACTTGCCACACGTGAAGTCAGTTCAGACACTGCCAGCCTGAGTCAGGTCATTCCCCTCATCAGGCTTTTGCAGAAGAAGCTGGAGACATTGAAGGAGGAGCTAACACAGAGCGATTCCGCTAGGCATGTGGGACTTGTGGATGGAGCCCTTAATTCGCTTAACAAGGATTCACGGGTGGTCAATCTGTTGAAATCAGAGCACTACATTTTGGCCACCGTGCTCGATCCTAGATTTAAAACCTACCTTGGATCTCTCTTTCCGGCAGACACAAGTCTGCTGGGGTTCAAAGAACTGCTGGTGACAAAATTGTCAAGTCAAGCGGAACGCGACCTGTCAACATCTCCTCCTTCACATTCTCCCGCAACTGGGGGTGCGAGGAAAAGGCTCAGAATTCCGAGCCCACCCGCTGGCGGTGATGCAGGGCAGTCTGGAGCGACTGCTGATGCTGACATCTGGTCCGGACTGAAGGACCTGACAACGATTACGGACATGTCGTCTACTGTCACTGCATATGATTCTCTCACCATTGAAAGAATGGTGGAGGATTATATGAGTGACCGCATCCAAGTAGGCACGTCAGACAGTCCGTACTTATACTGGCAGGAAAAAGAGGCAATTTGGAGGCCCTTGCACAAACTGGCTTTATTCTACCTAAGTTGCCCTCCCACAAGTGTGTACTCCGAAAGAGTGTTTAGTGCCGCCGCTCACCTTGTCAGCAATCGGCGTACGAGGTTACATCCAGAAAATGTGGAGAAGATGATGTTCATTAAAATGAATTATAATCAATTCCTCCGTGGAGACATTGACCAGCAGCAATTGCCTCCACAAAGTAGTACACAGGGAGCTGAGATGGTGGATTCCAGTGGGGACGAATTGATAATCTGTGAGGAGGAGGATGTACACGGTGATATATTGGAGGATGATGATGAGGTGGACATCTTGCCTCTGTAGAGCCAGTTTGTGCAAGGAGAGATTAATTGCTTCTTTTTTGGTGGGGGTCCAAACCAACCCGTCATTTCAGTCACAGTCGTGTGGCAGACCCTGTCACTGAAATGATGGGTTGGTTAAAGTGTGCATGTCCTGTTTATACAACATAAGGGTGGGTGGGAGGGCCCAAGGACAATTCCATCTTGCACCTCTTTTTTCTTTCATTTTTCTTTGCGTCATGTGCTGTTTGGGGGGTGTTTTTTGGAAGGGCCATCCTGCGTGACACTGCAGTGCCACTCCTAGATGGGCCAGGTGTTTGCGTCGGCCACTAGGGTCGCTTAGCTTACTCACACAGCTACCTCATTGCGCCTCTTTTTTTCTTTGCGTCATGTGCTGTTTGGGGAGTGTTTTTTGGAAGGGCCATCCTGCGTGACACTGCAGTGCCACTCCTAGATGGGCCAGGTGTTTGTGCCGGCCACTTGGGTCGCTTAGCTTAGCCATCCAGCGACCTCGGTGCAAATTTTAGGACTAAAAATAATATTGTGAGGTGTGAGGTGTTCAGAATAGACTGAAAATGAGTGGAAATTATGGTTATTGAGGTTAATAATACTTTGGGATCAAAATGACCCCCAAATTCTATGATTTAAGCTGTTTTTGAGGGTTTTTTGTAAAAAAAAACACCCGAATCCAAAACACACCCGAATCCGACAAAAAAATTCGGTTAGGTTTTGCCAAAACGCGTTCGAACCCAAAACACGGCCGCGGAACCGAACCCAAAACCAAAACACAAAACCCGAAAAATTTCCGGCGCTCATCACTAGTGTTTCCTATATAAAATACTGTAGAACACATATTTCTATCTGCTGAGCTCACTCACTATAAACACGTTCATAGGTTCAAAGTAAAATTTATCAAACTACCATTTTTTTTTCTTTTATACAAACGATGTATAGACATAACTCTAATAGAAAGGTAATAGCAAAAGGAATTGCATGATTTTTCTGTGAGAACCAATGCGGTTTGTTTTTTTTTGTGAGTGCCAATATGTTCTTTATATGTGGGGGGGCAAAGTGTTTTTATTTTTGTGGTAGCCAATGTGTTTTATTTACAATTCCTACGGGGAATTTTTTTTTTCTGTATTGGTCAATGTGGTTTTTTTTCTGTATGGCCAATGGTGTGTGTGTGTGTGTGTGTGTGTGTGTGTGTGTGTGTGTGTGTGTGTGTGTGTGTGTGTGTGTGTGTGTGTGTGTGTGTGTTCTTTCCCTGTACGGGCCAATGTGGTTTTTTTTTTTTGTGGAGGCCAATCTGTTTTATTGTTTTCTGTATGGGCCAATGTGTTTGTTTGTTTTTTTCTGTGGGGGGTCAGTTTTTTTTTTCTGTGGAGGTCAATGTGTTTTTTATTTTTTTTATGTAGGTGACATTGTTTTTGGGGGGTTCTGTGAGGGCTAATGTGTTTGTTTTCTGTAGGGCCAGTGTGTGTGTGTTTTACCTGTGGGGGATAATTTGTTTTTTCATTTTAAGTTTAATTTGTAATTTCCTGTGGGGACCTATGTTTTTTTTTATTGGTCTCTATGGGGAACAATGTGTTTTTTTCCTTTAGGGGTCAATGTGTTTTTAGTCTGTGCATTCAGTACAGTACAGATTCAGGCCACGCACCAAGAAGTATATTAGAAATATGTTGGGCTTCTCTAGGCGGTTTCAGTGGGTTGGCTAACCAAACACAGAGGTAATGTAGTATGGGTGTGTTGATGCTAGTGGCTGTGTACAGAAATGCTGAATCACTCACATTGGAGGCCATACTTGGATGGTCTACACCTTGTATAGGGCTGGTGAAAGTTTCAAAGGTGTGACCAATGGTGGCGTCTAAAGATGTGTAAAGCATGCTCGCATAGCATGCTTGTCTCAGTCCTAGCATATTCATACACATGGAAGCGCAGTGTTGTGGCATTAGTATAAAGTCACAGACGCAACTGCAGCAAAAGACGCAAGGAAGGCCGCAACTGTGTCCAACTCAGAATCAGCCCCTATAAGGATGGATTCCACCCCCCTTGACAGACCCCACCCCCTCAACAGACCCACCCTCATTAGGGCTGCTTCCATCCATTTCCAGATCTGGTTTTCCATCCCAATCCGCCCCTGCAATGGCGTTGCTGCGACAGACACAGGCGGACGACTCAGTAATGTTGTGGAAAAGTGAAGAGTATTCCTGAGAAGTGGTTAGAAATGAAGGCCAAAAATGGTCCTTTCAGTGGGCGTGTTATGGGAGTGTGGCAGGCGTGATAATTCAAGCAGCTGCATATACAGATGCACAGCCACAGGAGGCCGTGCTCAAACAGAAAAAATCCATCCGCCATGGGGCTGGTGCAGGTTTTGATGGTAGTGTATAAGGATGAACCAATCAATATTACAGTGTGCCGGGGCGCTAAAATGGGAGTCTCTTCCCTTGCACATTCGACTGCACACATGTACACCAGTGAAGGAGTTTGCAGTGGCATTTGCCTAACGAAGCTGACGGCCAACTGCCCAGTTTTGTTTTATTACTGTTGTCCTATTTGTAAAGCACAACAGAATATATATAAGAAACTGTTAATAAATAAAATAAACAATAAATAATGCTGTTACATGCGACCCAGAAACAAGCACATTGCGCCTAATTCATATTTGTACATAAACACAATGTTGTGCGCACAAATACAATGTTTGGGGGCCTGCGCAAGACCTGTTCTGTGCATGTGCGTGACGGGTCCAAGGCCTGTGTCGTTGGATGCAGACTTCTTGGATGCGGGCGCCCGTCCCCGACTGCCAGCCTGAGTAAACTTCAGCTTACACAGTCTGGCCATTACCTAAAACCATTGGGAATCGCGACAAATGGTCGTGATGGTGATCCGAGGCTGTGTCCTCAAATGCAGCACTCGGATACTCGCTAATGCAAAAAGGAGGCATCTATCTCTTACAGGTGCCTCCTGCTGCATTATAATTTTAATTAGACAGAATTACACAGATACTTCCTAAAGGGGGGTACTCACGGGAGAGATGTGTGCTGAGCGATCTTAACACAGACCGCTCAGCACACATCTCTCACCCCGCTCAGCACAGCGCGATGTGCTGAGCGAGGGGGAAAGCCGACGGGGGGGCCGCTCACTTCACACAACGGTGAAGTGAGCGACCCGCTAGATTGAGCCTGCATGCAGCTCAATCTAGCATAGGCGATAGCGATGCGCGGGGCCGCGCATCGCTGTCGCTGGAGGGCATACACACGGCAGATCCGTTCTTAAAATCTAAGCAATCTAGCAAGATTGCTTAGATTTTAAGCACGGATCTCTCCGTGTGTACCCCCCTTTACAGCTGTGCAATTCCTACCAGACATGAATCTGGCCCAATGTCTCCTCACCGTCTTAGAGGTAAGGGCATCGCTAGTTTTGTTAAAGACACACTTGCATTTTTGTACCAAACACAAACATATTCTGTGCGGCAAACACTAAAAAGCGAGCAGAAACCAGAATTTTGAAAACTGCAATACATCACAAGCGCTCAAAACCGTTAATACAATATCACCAAAACGTTCCTTTTGGGTTGAATGAGGCGTTTTCTTTATCTGAATTTTTTCTTTAGTTCAGACCATTTGGATGTGAAGTCTCCAGCAGAGATAATATGAAATAAAACAGACGTAATAAAAAGACCAATGTGTAGTAAATCTGTGTTAACACTTATAATAATGAAATAAGTATTAATGCCTTTTTTAAAGACTAAACAGGATCCAAAGCGTACCCCACTCACACTTTAAGCGGGGATAATAAACACATCAAGGTTTCTTTTATAGGAATGATGACTTCTACCACTTTTTTTACACCCAGTGTGGATCTCAAAGGATTCAATCAAACAGAGCTGTGACTTTTATAGTTCTTAGATGAGGGAAATTGATGCGTACCCCAACACTCACACCAGCAGGAGTGTGAGTAGCTTGTCACTATCCGGATTTTTTTATTCTTGCCTTTTTTATTTTGATAACCTTTTTGCAAGTGGTTTTTATCATTCCTCTTTGCCATTTTTATCCTATTGCTTTATGTGCTGTTGCATATGTTTTCCTTCCGTATGTCCCCTTTATTTTTCATGTACTGTGAATAAACATCTGTAACCTCCTTCCTTTATTTTGTTGTGGGAGTTACAAATTTTTGGGGACATTGGAAAACTATTAGATTCAAGCTGGAAATACCATTCCCCCTCTGGAACCTTACAGATACCTTTATGGGAGTCATCCATTATCTCAAATTGTGAGTTGGGGTACGCCATATTGGATCATTATTGTTCATTTCAAAGAGAGAAAGATACCTTGATGGGTTTTGCACCTGCCTTTTGAGTGTGAGTGTTGGGGTATGCATCAGTTTTTTCTCATCACATCTCTGTCTGGTTGAATTCCTTGAGTCCCACACCGGGAGTAATACAAGTGGTAGAAGACATTATCTTCATAAAAAGAAACCCTGATGTGTTTTATGATCCCTGTTCAAAGTGTGAGTGGGGTACGCTTTGGAATCACTCATGCTAGTTAGAGGCATTTAAGATATACCTCACTAACTACTAATAGTGTTAACAGAACATACTACACATTGGTTGTCTCCTGCCATTTTTTCTTTCATGTCATCTTTTCTGGAGATTTCGTTGTTCGAATTGGGAGTTGGAATATACTGCACCGGACCGCCATTTCCACCCTAAGGAGGAAAAGATACCTTGATAGGTTTTACATCTGCCCTCCTAGTGTGAGTGTTGGGGTACGCATCAATTTCCCTCATCTAAGAACTATAAAAGTCACAGCTCTGTTTGGATGAATCCTTTGAGATCCACACTGGGTGTAAAAAAAGTGGTAGAAGTCATCATTCCTATAAAAGAAACCTTGATGTGTTTATTATCCCCGCTTAAAGTGTGAGTGGGGTACGCTTTGGATCCTGTTTAGTCTTTAAAAAAGGCATTAATACTTATTTCATTATTATAAGTGTTAACACAGATTTACTACACATTGGTCTTTTTATTACGTCTGTTTTATTTCATATTATCTCTGCTGGAGACTTCACATCCAAATGGTCTGAACTAAAGAAAAAATTCAGATAAAGAAAACGCCTCATTCAACCCAAAAGGAACGTTTTGGTGATATTGTATTAACGGTTTTGAGCGCTTGTGATGTATTGCAGTTTTAAAAATTCTGGTTTCTGTTTGTATATCTAAATGTGGTGACATTTATTCGAAATCTGTTACATCTAAGCTGCTTAGCGCCAGTTCGGATTGCTCCCTAAACACATTTTTCTAACTAAAAAGCGAGCATTATATTTACATTGGATATATTGATTTGTTTACTTTGCTTCAAGTTGAAGTTCAGATAGGATTCACTTCTCCCAAAGTCAAGTTCATCAGTTAATAAGAACTGATCTTTGTAAACAAAAGCATTTAAATATTTATTTATTATTTATTTTATTTATTAAAAGTTTCTTATATAGCGCAGCATATTCCGTTGCGCTTTACAATTAGAACAACAGTAATAGAACAAAACTGGGCAAATACAGACAGACACAGAGGTACAATAGGAAGGCCCTGCTCGCAAGCTTTTAATCTATAGGGAAATAGGCATTGCTACACAAGGATAGGTGTTATCTATTGCATAATGGTCCACCAGATTGCAAAGGTTCTTAATGGGTTGTATGATATGATCACCCAGCAATGTTGGCCAAGGGTCAGGAGGGTGTGAGAGTAATATTTGGTAATATGTTAGACACATGCAAAATACGTGGGATACAGTTCATTGATATTGATATTTTCTTGCAGGCAATTTAACATTTTGTTGGCTGACTCACTTGCCTCATACTGGGCGGGATGCTGGACAATCTCAGACATTTTTTTAAAGGGGCAATCCCTTAGAAGGCATGGTTTTGCCTTGTAAGTGATTGCCCCTTTGTAAAAGTCTAAGATCAGTCAGCATCCTGCACCTCCAGCAAACTCGGACGCCAGTAAAAATTTACCACAATATGATTAGAGCCCATTTAAACCACCTGAAAAATGACCTGTTTTTGGGTGAAAACACATAGGATACGTGATTAGTTTATGGACCTACAGTATGTGTTTTTGCAGCTGCGATGGTGTAAACAGGGCACTGATCAGGGCGTCAGGCTGCCTTCAGTGCTAATTGGATAGCCCCTGGGAATCAATTAGTCTATGGTAGATTACTGTGATCATTTGAATTCCCCCTTTAATCTCTTGTAGCGGGATGTACTAAAGGAAAAATGCGGTATAACCCCTATTTGAGGGGGTTTGACCTCATTTTTAAATATACTAAGACCCGACTGTCCGTGTATCATTGTGGAGGGTATCGCCATAGGCTTCTTTCCGCATCCCGTTGCACCCGCTTACCAGCGCCGCACCTGCCGCCCCAATGCCGCTCATGCCGACCCCCCTCACCTGTGTACTTTCAGTCTTCTGGTTTGGCTCTACGAACCCTCACCTCCTGCTCGTCCGCAACACAGCCATTTCTCCTTCCGGCTGCAGGGAGGAGGAGCCCAGGGACTCCCTGCACACGTCACCTCCCAGGACTGGGAGACCCCCTGCCAACCTTCTTACAGGTATCGCAGGGGGCCGCTGTCATCGCATTGCGATGCTAATCGCATCTGTTAGTACATATGCGATTGGCATTGCTTTGATGGGCGGCGATGTATTTTAATACATCCCGCTATTAAAGATGTGAACTAATTACAGTGATGCATATAGTTTCTGTTACACAACATGACTATAAAACTATTATGAGTATGACCGGACAAATTGCATAACCCATTGTGTGGTGGCGTGGTTAGGTACCAATTATAAGTGTGTTCCTGAGAATTTGCTTTCATTGTGCATTGATTTGCTAATTGTGTTACTCATTAGGCAGTGCAGGTTCAGTTGTGTGTTTTTTTTATTAAAGATGAAGGGGGCTGTTAATTAAAAAAGTGTTGCCGTTTCTTTTTTGCTTCATGGTTACATGTCAGATTCCTGGTAATATGCGATCAGTTCACTGTAAGACTTCTACTGGTAAGTAATTTCTTTCACCTTTCGATTACATCATATCTGAGCAAAACATACATGCAATATGGTACAGTACTATAGATAAAAAAAGAAGGATTGCTCACCAGACAAGGCAAGGATGAAAACATAAACTATAAGAAGACCAGTGCTTCATAGTGGTCATTGTCAAAAGAGGAACTTAAATAGTTTGTTGCCTGAGCTGGAAAGTAAAGTTGTAACGTTGCAAAGCTGCAAGACATTACTTGAAGACTGGTTTTAAGATTAAAATACTGTATTCTTTTCAAACTTGATTTAAAATAACAAAACAGGGGCCTGATTCTGAGTCAGACGGATCTCTGTTCAAGAAGTGAGTTTTTCCTTACAACACATAAGCAGAAAACATTTGCACATCTTGTGTATATCTGCCCTATTCTGATTTACACAGTACTTGGCCAGAACCGTCTTCTCGCTGAATAGGGAGTTTCAAGGCTGGATCTGGGTGCTTACACGTATCCCTGACTTGTTGTAGTGTATCAAAAGGTCCATGCGATTTTGAGTGGCGCATACGGGGAAGGGAAGCCTGTTTCTTATGGATCTCATGCACCTAGCATGCTCCTAGCTTGGAGATGGTGCCAGTGCAGAAACTAATGATGACAGTTGCGACCGTTTGTGTAAAATGAATGGGCTGCACAGTTTTCTGCATTAGCCCTACAGAATTGTGCGTTTGCTAAAGGTAATACATCTGGGTTCTGCAGCTTCCCGGAACTACAGCCCCAAATGTGTTTGAATAAAAAGTTGACAAAAATTTAAAATGCATCAGTTATACAGTTCATTTATTAAAAAAAAGTTGTTTTTTTTTTTGCTATGATCATATGAAAAATGAGAGGGAACAGAAAGTATATTAAGAACAAAAACTAAAGATCTCTGCTGAGTGTATTCTTCAAATTTCCCAGATATGCTATGGTTTTACCTATGGAGCACATGCGTTTTGGGAAAACAGCTCATGAGTGCTTTTTGCAAAGTTTGTGGATGGTGTTGTTGCTGCAGCTGTTTAATTGTTACTGAAATACAGTGCGATTTAGTAGATTGGGTTGCAGTAGCATCTCAGGAGTTGCTGGATTGCATTTTTAGGAGAAATAATGTGCACAATTGATTTATACTGTGTAAATAAAACTACTATTCATCTTCTATGTACAATAATATATTTATGACAGTCCATTTCCAATAAAGGCTAAGTAGTTTTTTTGGACACCAAAGTTTAGTTTTAAATAAATGTACCTTATTATCATTTGTTCTTGAGAATGTATCATGGGGTAGTTAAGCTTGAGTAGCAGCCATTCCAACACAGTAGATTAGGGAGATTGAATGCACTAGCAAGGGTATACATCATGCAGCCTTCCGGCTGTTGTGGAACTACAGATTCCGGCTTGCCCTTTCACAGTTTTAGCAAGCCCTAATATTAAATCTGTGGCAGGGCATGCTGGAAGGTGTAGATCCACAACAAATTGAGGGCCTCATGTTGAATACCTCTGCATAATGAATAGCTCCCAACAGGTCTGCCATCAGAAACTGTGGGGCCCGGGACTGACAAAATAGGCAGCCCACACTTCTAAACCCCCCCTCCCCTATAAAAAAAGAATTATTTATATATATATATATATATATATATACACAGTATATATATATATATATATATATATATAAAATGTATATAGCTACATGTATATATATATATATATTTTATATATATATATACACTGCATACATATATATATTTATATATATATAAATTATATAGTGTATATATATAAATAACTTATATATATAAATATATATATAAATTAATTATGTATGTATATATATATATATATATATATATATATATTTATTTTCCTGTGTACATACTCTGAGCAACACTATACCATGCCCCACAAATGTATTCCCCTTGCACCATAATAAGCCCCAACAGTAATGCCCCTGACATCATATTACGCCCCCACAGTTATGCTCATCACCATATTATGCCCCACACAGTAATGCCCATGATACACTATTATGCCCCCACAGTCATGCTCCTTTCACCATATTATGCCCACATAGTAAAAATGCCCTATGCCATAGTACCTGCTCTCAGTGGTTCTGCTCGTTGTCAGGGGTTTTGCTCACTGTCAGGGGAACCCCCCCCAGCCGCTGACCGCGCCTGCCCTCTTCAATCTTTTGAAAATGTCCCTCTCAAAATGACCACTACCTCCTCTAGCATTTAAAATAACTGTCTCCTCTGAGGTGGCGGCCATTTTGGAAGGGACATTTTTAATACATAGAGCAGGGGCCCATTCAGTAGCAGGCAGCATGTGGCCTCTCTGTTAGAGCTGCCGGCCCGGGACAGTTTTGCCCCCAGCACTTCCCTGACGGCGACCCTGCCTCCCAACATTTATACAGCGAAAATTGAGACTAAAGAAATAATACCATCTGCAAACCGCATCTCTAGCTAACACATAACCTGCCAATTCCATTACGTTCTACCGAATTTCTTCCAAGGCATTCTTACTTAGTGGAAAGTCCTGCCACCTGCCTTTAAGCACCACCCCTTTAAATACTGAAAACCAGGACTGTCCTGCTGATAATGGAACACTTGGGAGCACATACAATCTTATATCCATTACGATTTGAGGGCTCTGTACCACTGTCCTGATCTGCTTGGCATTTGGGAGGTATACCCCATTTACTGCTACTCAGCTATGCATGGGGAATTAGTTCAGCATTGGTTCATGTGGCGGTATAGAGGTGAGGAACAGGAAGGGGAAGAGGAGCATCCTGGGTTGTCAGTGCTAGGAAGTCTCCCAGGGGCATGACTACCCAAAATAAATTGCATGGAATACAGTATATGAACTACATGGCCTACTTATCTGTTTTATAGACCATATGATATAAAAACCCTCAGCAATCAAGTGAAGTTAATGTTTTATTATTATTGATAAGAAAAAAACACATTCAAGCAATATAGACTATAGGTGGGTACACGCTTAGCGATATGGGGGGTAATTCCGAGTTGATCGCTCGCTAGCTACTTTTAGCAGCCGTGCAAACGCATTGTCGCCGCCCACCGGGGAGTGTATTTTCGCTTTGCAGAAGTGCAAACGCTTGTGCAGCAGAGCGCCTGCAAAATCATTTCGGAGGGAAGGCTTTTGACATCACACACCCGCCCAGGTTTTGAACAGTGTGGGAGGAAATTGTAGTACCTGGGAAGAACCGACATAAAGGGGTCGATCCAATTAGCCATGAAGGAAGCAAAGTGCCATTGGCGCAGCATTTCAATACCAGCAACGGTACCTGATCTTGCACCATTCGTGGCTGAAATCAACCCCAATTTGCAGATTGCTAGAACTTCTATGGAGTGGCGTGAACTTTAGTGCGAATTCAGGCCGCTGTAAAGTGTGGCTGCTGGTGTAATGACACGCACCAGCAAAATCATTGCGGCTTATTGGATTGACCCCAAACCCTGGTAGAACATGCAAAGTCCACGCAGACAGAGACCTTCTCGAGAATTGAAAATATGCCCCAAATGTGTGCAGTTACAATACGAAACACTGTGCCATCATATTTTCCGACAGAATAATTCTTTACTGTTATTTATACATCACATACATAATACACAACTATTTACAGAGAATATTAATTACTAATAACATACAGGGCAGTAGAGAGCCTGGCTGGGCCCAGGTACTTTTCAGGGGGCGTGTTCTAATCACAGGAGGCGTGGCCATGCACCCTTAGGAAAAAAATACTGAAAAAATTGTATTTTACGCACCTTCCCAGCCACACTGCAGTCCAGCACACAGCAGTGTGCGCTGGGCTGAGGAGAAGAGCTGCAGCTGCTGCTGCCAGGGAAGAGATCCGGGGCCCCCGCTGGGCCCTCACTGGGCCCCTCCATCAGTCCTAGGCCCGGGTAATTAGTACCCTCTTTCCCACTCTCTCGACACCACTGCACACATACACAAAAACACTACGGTTAATACTATATGTCAGAATCCAGTTAAGATCTTAGTGTGTCTGGACTGTAGGCGGAAACTGGAGGGTTCAGATGAAAACCTTGCAAACACAATGAACTTTTGTTTATACTATTAAAACTTTAACCTCACTTGATCTATAAAGCTTTGTGGCTTTCCCACCTTCATTTACCCTATACAATGTTCATGCTGACATAGCAGTATAATGGAGATCCCCCAGCCAAAGAAACATGTGATCAAGATCACCAACTACACACACAGCTGTAGGAACTGACTCAGATGCTCTGAGAAATTCATGAGATGAGTATTTACAAATACAGTGCAGAATGATGTTCCCCAGCAGATCTCATAGATTGTATTGCCAGGACTGAGATCCTCTTTGATGGCGTTTGTTCAGCTACAAAGTTTGCTGACGCTAAATTTTTGGTCTATAACTAAACCCTATTGAAATGACGATACTTTTATCACACAACCAATGTACTGCATGTCTTTGGGTGGAATAGTCTTATATAGATGAATGGCCAAACACAATCAACACACTTTGTTAGCCTAGGTAACCAGACAAATGTGTATAATTAAATGAGGTAAATAGGAATGTGCACTGTATTTGTTATTTGCTTTAGCAGAGACAGATCCAAATACCGTGTGTTTACGGTATTCAATCTTTGTATTTGCCAAACTTCCCATCTTCCATAAATTGATATTTTTATCTCTCATGACCAGTGATCCAGAGTTTAGCAGCTAAGTAAATCATTTATATTTTATTTAAAAGTCTCTTTCAGAACTATTTATGTTCTCTGCACAGTTTGGTGTGTGATAAACAAAACCCAGTCATCTAAGATCTACTAAATGTTGCATACCGGGTTATCTGCACAAGCAAATGTTCAGAATTACTTAATATTCATTAGAATATGCTCTGAATAGAATTAAATCTACCAACCGTGACAGGTCCCACAATATAGTTCACATCTCCAGAAAATACTTTTTCTGGGGAAGTTTACCTTGGGTAAACTACTTAAAATGTATTTCTGACGCTAGGCCAAGTTGTTTCCTCTCCAGCTATATAAGCACAGCAGGACTTCAAAGATAAGTGCTGAGCGGGGAAAAATGAGTTCCTCGGTGCGACACAAATATTTAAAATTCATACAGTTTAAGAATCATTCTTCCTTTCTATAAAATCTTAACTCCTTTCTACCGTCTTCATTACCTCAACGCTTCCTTTCAATCTGACCAACCAGGACATTAATCTTACATCTAGGTGTTTATGTGTTTGAAATGCATGGCATGTTTGTTGTGTTGATAGCATTACTGCACCAGTGGTACTTTACATTCACAGCGACTGACACAGCTAATGATGGCTGTTCCCCAGACATTTATGGAGCTGTTTGTTGATTTGTGTGCTGGTAGCATTCAGAAGAAAAGATTCTTTTTTTATTTATTTTTGCTACGTGGGTTCACAATGCTGTATAATTTCTGTTCCAGTGTGCAGTGGGAGATCTAAATATTAAAGTGCAGTCGACTGTCTAATTGACTAATGTATAATACTGCGTTTTGCTTTGAACTTAGAGTGTGTATGGGAATTCTTGGAAATCAACCACGTATGATATATAAAACACAGCTGGTATTATACTGTAGCTTTCCAGTGTCAGCTGTCAAGTTAATGTTGTGTATTATTCTGTTTTGATTTTTTTGGTAGCTTAGACTTTCAAGTTAATTTCACTGCTGGAAAAAAGATTCTAAAAATATACAGATGGCACACAATTGTTTTAGATAAACAGTGCGATCGAGCGACTGTCACCTCTAACAGACGCCGTAAAGCCAGATGGTTAAAGGTATTAATGGACCGCAAACAATAATAGACCAGGGTACTATTGCTTTCACCTTTGTTAACTTGACAGTACTGATGGAAGTCAAGTAGGAATGTATTACATTTTTCCACATTTAAAAGTGTATTACAAATGGTAAAGAAGACCTTACTGAATTTAGTGACCAATAAGAAAAAATATGAAACAAAAGTATACATAATCTGTACATTAACCAACATACCTATCAATCAGTATTACTTTTTAGTTTCTTCTATGTAGCTGGTTGTGTTGTCTGGGAGGACACGTCACTTACTGTAAGTGAATATTTGTTTTCTATGCATATCGGTATTCTGACTCTTGGAGTATGCATAACCTACCATATATAGTGGATCATATATATGTAGGAGAGGTTGGAAGGGTCAGGTAGTCTGAGCAGTTTCATATATAAAAAGTTGATACATACAGTTGCTTGCAAAAATATTCAACACCATCCCAACAGTGAAGCATTGGGTGGCAGCATCATATTGTGGGAATGCTTTTCCTCAGCGGGGACTGGGCATCTTGCTAAATTTGAATTGAATAGAATTGGTTTATCGCTGATTTTCAAATGTGAAAATATGCAAATGTTAGCATGATTATTTCTCTTCCATGTGACGGACTTCCCAAATCCCGCAAAGCATGGATGTAATCTGAGCACTGCATAACTGAGCAGGTGGTTGCGATCTTTCCACCATCAGCAGTGAGTCCTCGAGCAGCCCCTGCCTGGCGCAGAGTCTCCCTTGTAACTTTCTCAAAATATGGCTAATGCGGCTGTGGTGCTGCGAAAGAGATCGCAACCACATGCAAAACACACTGATGTCACTCCCATAACATGCCCATGATACCTCCTCTATTTGCAGTCACTTCAGGTCACCTGCCAGTCTCCACCCTGAAATGCCCATGGATCACGTATGTCGCCTGAAGTCATAGCAGTGTCGTATGCAAGTTCAAGTGTTTCCTAGACTTTTCACATATGCGCAGTAGCAACAAAGTTGCACAAACCCTTAGCACTGCGTCCACCTCTGAATCAGGCTCAGTTATCCCAAAGAGAAAGCCAAAAGCTACACATTAATGATTGAGCAACAAAAAGGGTGAATGTTCTGCAATGGCCAAGTAAAAGTCCAGATCTCAATCCAATGCATCATCCAACCAACCAGACCAAGCAGGATCAAATCTGACAGGAAAAATGACCAAAATTCACTCCCAAACAGTGTGCAAGCCTGGAAGAAACTTACTTCAACAGACTTGAATTTCAGCATAAGGTGGTTCTCCCAAATACTATTCTGCAGAGGTTGAATATTTATGTATGCAGAAATTTTCTGGTTTTATTAATTAATTAATTAATTATGCATCTGAAAAATTACTTTAGTACCTACTAATATGCAAAAAAATACTTTTGTGGACAATCTATTCAAGTGTTATTTGAAATATAGATAAATCTGATGACTCTTTAGTGGGTTGAATACTTTTGCAAGCCACTGTGTGTAAGAAGGTCAATGTACCCATTTTCTACGTTGATAGTCTTAGACAATAGGAAATAGTAGCTTTCTTTACATTATTTTCTAGTAAGGACTATCTTGTCCTTTTTTATTGTATTGATTGTCTTAATTTTTGAATTGTATTAATACTGTATTAAATAATATATTAATACTGTATAATAAAAGAAGATGCATAGAGTAGCAACACACTTACAGTAATTGAACTCCACTGTCAATAAGATCAGATGGTAATATCAATTGATAAATTTTTCAATTATTTTTAAACTTATGCTGGGTACACACTGATAGATATATCTGCAGATCAACTGATCCCATGAACTGATCCCATGAACTGGGTAGGCGTGTACACACGCCCGCCCAGTTCAGCTGTCTTTCACCGCCGGCTGCTGCAGCTTGTGTACGGGCGGTCGGCTGGTCGTCCGTACACACACAGCGATGCCCCAATATATCGCTAGATATTCTGGTCGTTGGCTGTGCTGCAGGGCCGACGCGATATGTCTGTGAACGACGGCGTTCACTGACATATCGCCCGTACACACTAACCGACGGACCCGCGATATATCGGCCGTTCAATGGAACGGCCGATATATCGGCTAGTGTGTACGGGCCTTAAGATTTCCACATTTTGATTTCATACCATATTTATTTATTTATTTATTACCAGTTATTTATATAGCGCACACATATTCCGCAGCGCTTTTACAGAGAATATTTTCTCATTCACATCAGTCCCTGCCCCAGTGGAGCTTACAATCTATGTTCCCTATCACATGTACACACATACACAATCACACTAGGGTTAATTTTTGTTGGGAGACAATTAACCTACCAGTATATTTTTCCATATACTTAATGCACTATCAAAGCTGACTACAAATCTTGAATTAGAATGTTTTATTATCTCATGTAGCTTTTCATTTCTATGGGTTTCAAATGTGATCTTTGGTATGTATGAATACAACTTTTTTTCAGGCTTAAACTGAAATTTTATTGTTTAAAAAAACCAAATGACTCTAAAATTGTAGATTTTTGTTATTATTATACTGGCTGAATACCCATGCTTCGCTACAGAATTTTAAAGAATAATGGCAATCTTTGTCAGGTCGCATCTCTGGGCTTCCCCGGATTGATGCTATCAAAATGCTGGTGCTGAGGAGAATAATCTGCATCGATCTCTGCCCTGTCCCGTCTCTGATGCTGCCCTTCTCAGTGCTGTAAATGCTGAGGCGATATGCCAAGCTCCAGCCGCTGTATGTTAAATATGTAAGGTTTGCAGGGATAGGCTTACTCTATTCCAAAGGGCCTAAGTCTCCTTGCTTAGCTTCTCGCTCTTTGTAGGGCTCCTCCTTTGAGGTAAAAAAGGTAAAGATTTTTGCACAACACTTAAGGTCACTGGGAGAGCTGTTGGTACCCATTACTCAGAAGATAAGCAGTTGCTGGCTATCAAGCTTTCAAGGAACAGGGTATTGTGTCCTCTCCCCTCCGTGATTTGGCATCGTCGGCACCATGACTCTCCTCTGTGAGGGAGGAATGTCCAATAATCATCTCACCCCTATGTTGGTGGAATTTTGATAAATCTCTTCTTAGTGGGTGCCTACATCATAAAGGCAAGCTACTGTCCAAATGTCCTTATGGTTCAGGAGATTTTGTGATGAGTCAGTGGTATTTGCTATATACCACAATAAGACTATTTTCATTGGGCCCATCTTCAAGTTCACAACCCCTTCTCACCCCCCATGCTGATGGGGGCTGAACTTGGACTGAAACGGCATAGGGAGTATCACTATTCATCTCAGCGACCCCAAAACCTATGGATTTTTACATGTCACGCCCTTCCCACCCTCACCCCTAGGGGTGCTAGGGGTGCCTTACCCCCACAGTATTTTTTTTCCAGATTGTAAGTCATATGTGTACCAAGTTTGATGTAACTTGCTCCAGGCATTCCAGAGTTATGCTGAAACATATATACATACACACATACATCCATTTTTATGTATATAGATTATGTAAATATTAGATTTTTAAAACTGATGCAGTATAACTTTATTAACAATTATTCAGATTTGCTAATAAAATTATATGGAAATAGGTTTAAATAAGTATTAGTTATACCAGTTAAGCGGTTAAAGTTCTGATCCTAAAGGAATATATTTTATTTATGAATTCAGACTGTAAGCTCTGACGAGTAGTGCCCTCTTCTGTCATGTGCTTTTCATTCCCTCTTTTATATTGTCATCTCCTCCTCACCGCCAACAATGGCACACAATCCTTTGGGTTCAGCCCGCACTGCTTATTTGGGTATTATGACTGCTAATGCTAACTGTGTGGAGTTTGTATATTCTCCCTGTGCTTGCGTGGGTTTCCTCTGGGTACTCTAATTCCCTTCCACATTCCAAAAACATACTAGTAATTTAATTGGCTTCCAACAAAATTAACAAAGGAAAATTACCAACGTAATTGGTCCGGCGCTTGCAAATTGAGATGTTTGACCTAGAGCAGCTGCTTAAGGGATAGTTAACCCCTTATAAAACAATTTGCGAAAAGGAGAGTATGCAGCGCTATGAACTGGATATGAAAATACACAGTTTATTAAAAGGAAAATGGTTGCAACATATCATAAGTACTTATGTAATTTGTAAAAAATATATTGATGAACAGTAAGTGTTTTTAAAATTTGTCAATATAAAACGAATATGGCAAACTCAACACAGCAGTTTTGAATAGATGTTATCACATATAGAAGTCTCACATGATCTCTTGTTTAAAGTCCATGGAAGTAAAGCCACAGTCCCGGGGGTGCATTAAACACTTGTCAGATGTTGTTAGTCCTTACGGAGTGAGATGCACAGACCTTTGTTGCTTGATTCCGGACACCAGGGTCCTATTGAAAGCTTGGTCCTATACTCCTTGTTTGGACAGCAATGTGTTCCCCGTTTTTGCAAAGGATGGACTTCTAGGCGTGTTCCAGGATATCTGTGAGATCTGGAGTGGAAGACTTCTTAAAACCGACGCGTTTCGCTGTGTCAACAGCTTCATCAAGGTGTGACAAATTACATAAGTACTTATGATATGTTGCAACCATTTTCCTTTTAATAAACTGTGTATTTTCATATCCAGTTCATAGCGCTGCATACTCTCCTTTTCCAACAAAATTAACCCTAGCGTGATTGTGTGTGTGTGTGTGTGTGTGTGTGTGTGTGTGTGTGTGCATGTGCGTGTGTGTACATGTGGTCAGGAATATAGATTGTAAGCTCCACTGGGGCAGGGACTGATGTGAATGGACAAATATTCTCTGTAAAGCGCTGCGGAATATGTGTGCACTATATAAATAACTGGTAAAAAATAAATAATAAATAATGCAGCATTGTTTATAAACATTAAAGTCTACGTTCTGCAATGTTCTATACTTTTTTTTTTGGGGGGGGGGTTCTATTTATATACTTTGTAAGGTGCAATTGACCACTTGTGGCACCATATACTGTAAAGTTTAATAGTAATAATTATAGAAAGTGTTACATACATTGTCACGTGCACTTTTGAATCATTTGCTAAAAGTACTGCAGATTTTCTCGACACTCTGTGAACAACTCCTAACATTGAAAGCACATTATTTTCTAGCGTAACAGCTATAACACAGTACTACACTTACAGTATCGTAAAGAAAACATTAAAGGGAATGAGGCTGTCATCAGTTTAGACTTTTCTGAAAACTAATCGTGTTGCAGGGTGAAGCTCGGCCCTTTCACTGGAACAATGATCAAGTGACGGTACTCTACATCCCCTTGCAGTCTATTTCAGAAATCCAGATAAAATAAAAAACAAACATGTTGACTGTTGTACCAATGAAAGGACTGAGAATTATTTTGCAACACAAAAGAATAATATATCAAATGAAATCCTATTTAACCCTGAATGAAATGTGGGGTTTTTTTTTGTTTTGTTTTTTAATACAGTATCTTAGTATCTTATAAATAAAGTTTTTGTACACTCACCAATGGCAACATTTGTAAATGTTGACATTTTCATAGTGCGATAAAATATATATTTATGTTTCATGTTTTAGACCCTCGGTTATTGTAATAAAAGTGTGCAGAAAGGAAAGGAAATGTAAAGGAAACTCCCATTGGATAACTTGGCATGGAATGACCCAAGAAAAGAATTTAAAGAAAATAACTACGCACTTTTAAATTTTCCCAGTTTTCTGTCATAAATTCCTTTTTGTGTTCAAACTATTTTTATTAAGTTTGGCAAAGAAAAAATTGACATCATACAATCAATAAAATTACATTTTGTTACACAACCAGTTGTACATGTCATTTACAAAAAAAATAATAAAATCACCACTAAGGATGAGACAAGAATGAAAAGAAGAAAGAGGGGAGAAAGACGACTAGAGGGTAGGGGGGGCAGTGAAGACAGACGGCAACATCGGGGGATTGGGGGGAAGAGGAAGGGGAAGAAAACCGGAGAACCAGCAATAATGACATCAGGGACAAGAGGGTAAAGTCATCAGCAGTTGAGGGTAGATATGAAAATCAGGGGTGTAGTATGGTATGCCGGCGGTCGGACTCCTGCCGACCAGCATACTGGCGCGGGGAGCCCGACCGCCGGCATACTGACAGTGTGGCGGGCGCAAATGAGCCCCTTACGGGCTCGCTGCGCTCGCCACGCTGCAGGCACGGTGGCGCGCTACGCGCGCCACACTATTTTATTCTCCCTCCAGGGTGGTCATGGACCCCCGCGAGGGAAAATAAGTGTCGGTATGCCGGCTGTCAGGATTCCGGCGCCGGTATACTGTGCGCCGGGATCCCGACAGCTGGCATACTGAAGACCACCCGAAAATCAGTTATTGGCTTCAAAATCGTTCGCTCAGCTTAGCAGGAAGAACAAGGTGTTATCTTAAATAGGATTGATATAATGAAGTTTCTTTGAATTCCAACCATGGTAGCCTTATTGCCATAAAATTTTAGCTATTGCCCATTGGGAACGAAATAAGATCTTCCATCTCCATATAGTAATCAATTATTTTGAACCAATCTTTAATTGAGGGAGTCTTTGTCAATATCCAAAAAAAAGGTATTACAGCTTTCGCAACATTGTTAAGATGCCTCAACACAGAGTTTTTGTAGGTTTTAGTATTCGCAGTGGTGGTGTTCAGTAACCAAAAGCCTGGGTCACTTGTCACGTCATCTTTCAGTATCGCTTCAGTACATTTAAAAAGATCGGCCCAAAAGTTTGAAAGGTTGTAAGAGCCGGGCATTCCCACCATATGTGTAAAAAGCTTCCTATGGCTGACTTACACCTCCAGCATTTATTGGACAATGGGGGTCATTCCGAGTTGTTCGCTCGTTGCCGATTTTCGCAACGGAGCGATTAAGGCGAAAATGCGCATGCGCATGGTATGCAGTGCGCATGCGCTAAGTATTTTAGCACAGAACTTAGTAGATTTACTCACGTCCGACCGAAGAATTTCCATCGTTGAAGTGATTGGAGTGTGATTCACAGGAAGTGGGTGTTTCTGGGCGGAAACTGACCGTTTTCTGGGAGTGTGCGGAAAAACGCAGGCGTGCCAGGATAAAACGCGGGAGTGTCTGGAGAAATGGGGGAGTGGCTGGCCGAACGCAGGGCGTATTTGTGACGTCAAACCAGGAACGAAACGGGCTGAGCTGATCGCAGTGTAGGAGTAAGTCTCGAGCTACTCAGAAACTGCTAAGAATTTTCTATCCGCAATTCTGCTAATCTTTCGTTTGCAATTCTGCTAAGCTAAGATACACTCCCAGAGGGCGGCGGCCTAGCGTGTGCAATGCTGCTAAAATCTGCTTGCGAGCGAACAACTCGGAATGACCCCAATTTGGGATACATCTTGTGCAAAGTTATAGGGCTTCTATACCAGCTGTAAATGATCTTATAAAGGTTTTCAAGCATTGCTAAACATAAAGAATTTACCTGAGTGTTATGGAAAACTACTTCCCAGTCCAAGTCTGGAAGCAGTCCCTGTAATTCTCTTTCCTAGGCTATCACGAATGTGGGTGGTACCGAGAAGAGATTTTCAATCAGAACTGTATAAAGTTGGGAGATAGTGTGTGAGGGGGATTGAGGGTCGACACATAATTGCTCAAAGAGTGTAAGACTCCTAGTTACCTCGGTGGTCTTGCAAATTGAGGAGATGAAATTACATACTTGTAGGTACTTCCAGAATTCCGAGTTTGGAAGGTTCCATGACGCGCACCCCATCTTGACACACCAGCTTACCCATCCTAAAAATCCCTGCTTCTGCCCAAAACTTAAGAGACATTTTGAAGACCGGGGAAAACTCAGGATTGAAAAGAGGTCAAGGGTGAAATGTTGGAGGAGATATGAGGTAACATGCGAAGCCTCTTCCACATTGTGAAGGTGGGAGTAATAGTTGGGTGTACCACTTTTGGTAGGGTAGAAAATGAGGGGACAATCTCTATCTAGTGAGCAAAGCTCTTTTCTTCCAGTGAGACCCAAAGCTTAAAGTCTTTTGCTCGGGTCCACTCTAATATACGATTCAGTAATACAGCTTGGTAATAACTAGGAATGTGAGGAAGTTTCATGCCACCCATATGTTTCCGTCTAAAGAGTATATCATGTTTAAACCAAGGATAGGTACGTACCCAGACAAAGTTTCGTATAAGGCTTTGAATCGCATGGAGCCATATATGGGGAATGTTAATTCGGAGCGTTTGAAGAAGATATAACATTTTTTGAAGGGAGTTAATTTTAACTACATTTATCCTGCCAAACCAGGACAAATCTAGATAATGCCAATTTTGATAGTCTGAGCATAGGGAATGCAATAGTGGAGTAAAGTTCAAAGAGAATAGTTGTAAAGATCGTTGGAGATTTGCACTCCCAAATATTTCAGTTTAGAGCTATGCCAAGAAAAGGGGGATTAATATTTTAAGTTATTAACTAAATTAGATGGGGTAGTAAGATTCATGGCGACTAATTTAGAATAATTTATTTGAAAATTTGAGAGATCACCAAATCTATGAAATTCAACAATCAGATTGGGAAGGGAAATGGTAGGATTGGAAATCAGTGCCAATAAATCATCAGCGAATAACGCAAGTTTGTATTCTTGACCTCCTATCTTTAAACCCAAAATATTTGGATTGAGTCTTACTGCTTTAGCTGGAGCTTACATCCATAACACAAATAACATGAGGTAAGAGGACACCCTTGTCTGGTAACATTGGATATTTCGAATGCGTTGGAGAGCAAGCAATTTATCCTAACTTTCACCGATGGAGAATCATATAGGGTCACGATTCTATGGAAACATTTGTGACCAAGTCCCAGGTGTAGCAGAATACCAGTCAGGAATCCCCAATCCACCCTGTCAAAGGCTTTTTCAACGTCAGTAGAAAACAATATTGAGGGTGATGGGAATCGCATGGCATAATGAATCATATTAATAACTTTACTGGTATTGTCCTTGGCTTCGCGACCCAAGATGAAGTCAACCTGATCTCCATGTATCAATTTTAGGAGTAATAATTTCAAGCGGTTTGATATCAGCTTGGCGAAAAGTTTTAGATCTATATTTAATAAAGAAACGGGCCTATAACTGGAACATAGGTTGGGATCTTTACCCTCTTTAGGGAGGACAGTGATATGTGCTTCTAATGAGTGTGCCACAAAGTGAGATTTATCAGAAATTGGGTTGAAGGCGCGTGTGAGTAGGTGGGTAAGTTTATCTTTGAATGACTTGTAATAAGCTACAGAGAATCCATCAGGGCCAGGACTCTTACCTAAAGGAGACAAATCAATAGCCTTAAGCACCTCTTCGGTAACAAAGGGCTCATCAAGAAAATCCACCTCCTCTTGTGATAGGGTGGGAAAGTCTAGGGACTTCAAATAGTTGTCAACCGCTGATCGACGAGACATTAAATCTATTTTACTGCTACCCCTAGTGAGTTTTTGTATATTGGTATAGTATGTTCTGAATGTCTCGGCTATTGCGTCAGTTTCGTTATGAGTTTGGCCAAGGTCGTCTTTAACAATATGAATAAAGGTGGTTGCCCGTTGTTTTCGAAGGGTCTTAGCTAGGAGCTTCTCTGGTTTATTACCCCACTGGTAATAATGACTGCAGCATTTACTATATGATAGCTTAATTTTGTCTATAAGAAGACTGCTAAGAGACGCACAAGCTTCTTCAAGCTCTACATACAGTAGTAGATAGGGGATTTGGATTTTTTCAAAGATTTAATTCTGGCCAGAAGTTCATCTTTTTTTTTTTACATATGTAACATAGTATCTAAGGTTGAAAAAAGACAATTGTCCATCGAGTTCAACCTATTTGTGGTCTCCTATGCATGATTATTTTGTATATAATTTTGACTGAAGTTGACGACTGCCGTTACGTTTAACCCTCTTTTTTATAATAACCATAGTGCGTGACTATGCCCTGTAACCCTGGATATCCTTATCCATTAGGAATTTATCTAACCCATTCTTAAAGGTGTTGACTGAGTCGGCAAATACAACTCCCTCAGACAGGGAATTCCAAACACGTATCGTCCTTACCGTAAAAAGCCTTTACGCCGTATTGTGCGGAATCTCCTCTCCTCTAACCTGAGCGAGTGTCCACGAGTTCTCTGTGTTGATCTAACCAAAAACAGGTCCTGCGCAAGATCTGTATATTGTCCCCTTATATATTTGTAAATGTTGATCATGTCCCCTCTTAATCTCCTCTTTTCCAGTGTAAACATGCCTAGTCTTGCAAGCCTTTCCTCGTATTCCAGCGTCTCCATACCCTTAATTAGTTTGGCCGCCCGCTTTTGAATCTTTTCCAGCTCCAGGATATCCTTTTTGTAGTAAGGTGCCCAGAATTGTACACAGTATTCATGGTGTGGCCTCACAAGTGATTTATATAACGGGAGTATAATACTCTCGTCCCTAGCATCAATTCCCCGTTTTATGCATGCTAATATCTTATTAGCCTTCTTTGCTGCAGTCCTACTTTGGGTACTACTGCTTAGTTTGCTATCTATGAGGACACCTAAGTCCTTTTCCAGTACAGAATCCCCTAATTTTACCCCATTTAGTAGGTAGGTGTTATTTTTGTTCTTGTTACCACAGTGCATTACCTTACACTTGTCTGTATTGAAGCGCATTCTCCATTTCGCTGCCCAAGCTTCTAATTTAACTACGTCGTTCTGAAGCGACTCAGCATCCCCCTCCGCATTTATAACTTTACACAATTTGGTATCATCTGCAAAAATTGACACCATGCTCTCTAGACCTTCTGTTAGGTCGTTAATGAAAATATTGAACAATAGCGGTCCTAATACTGAGCCTTGCGGCACACCACTTAGCACTTCAGTCCAAGTTGAAAAAGATCCATTAACCACAACGCGCTGCTCCCTATTATCTAACCAGTTTTAGACCCAAGTGCATATTGTGCTTCCTAGCCCTGATTCTTGTAGCTTGTAGATAAGTCTCATGTGTGGTACAGTGTCGAATGCTTTGGCAAAATCTAAAAAGATTACATCCACCTCTTGACCCTGATCTAGGTTTGCGCTTACTGTTTCATAAAAGCCAAGTAAGTTGGTTTGACAGGATCTGTCCTTCATAAACCCATGTTGATTCCTTTTAATGACCTAATTGACTTCAAGGAACTTCTGAATACTATCTCTTAGAATACCTTCCAATACTTTCCCCACTATAGATGTAAGACTAACTGGTCTATAATTACCTGGTTCAGCTTTACGTCCCTTTTTGAATATAGGCACTACTTCCGCTATACGCCAGTCTTTGGGAACCATACCTGATATTACTGAATCCTTAAAGATCAAAAATAACGGTTTTGCAAGTTCAGAGTGAAGCTTCATTAGAACCCTTTGGTGAATACCATCGGGACCTGGTGACTTATTAATCTTTAAATTGGTCACAGACTACTTCCTCGCTTAAATAAATACCTATCAGTGGGATATTCTCATTATTGAGATTATGTGTTAGTCCCTGAATTGGGTCCTCTCTAGTAAATACTGTTGAAAAAAACTAATTTAGTGTGTCCGCTATGTCATTATCATTTTTGCTTAAGACTCCCAACTTGTCTTTTAAAGGGCCTATACTCTCCTTCTTTAATCTCTTGCTATTAATGTATTTAAATAATTTTTTGGGATTCGCTTTGCTTTCCTTTGCTACTAGTTTTTCAGTTTCTACTTTAGCCCTCTTATTTCCTTTTTGCATATTTTGTTACATTCCTTATAATGCTGAAATGACTCTGCTTCCCCGTCAGATTTGTATTTTTTAAATGCTCACCTTTTCTTGCCCATAAGTTCCTTTATCTTTTTGTTAAGCCACATCGGTTTATGATTTTTATTCCTTTTTTTGCTGCTCGTAGGAATAAATTTGAGTGTGTTTTTAGCTAGCAGGAATTTTAGTACCTCCCAATTCTCCGTAGTATTTTTTCCTAAAAACAAACCTTCCCATTCAATATCCCTGAAAAATACCCTCATCTTTTCAAAATTCACTTTGCTAAAGTTTAGAGTCCTAGTTGAGCCAGTATAGGGCTCTTTATGAAAACTGATATTGAATGTGACCATATTTGTGGTCGCTGTTTCCTATGGGTTCCCCTACTATAATACCTGATACCAAATCCCCATTGTTTGTTAATACCAGGTCTAAGATTGCATTGTACCTAGTTGGTTCCTCAATTAGTTGAACTAAGTAGTTATCATTAAGTGTGTTTAAAAACATATTGCCCCTAGCAGTATCACATGAATCGTTTTTCCAGTTTATCTCTGGATAGTTAAAATCTCCCATCACTTCTATGTCTCCTACTCCTGCTGCTCTTTCAATTTGCTTTAGTAACAATTCCTCATCAGATACGTTGATACCAGGCGGCCTATAGCATACACCCAATACTAACTTTTGTATTCCTTTTTCCCCGCATGCAATTTCTACCCATAATGTCTCGACAGTGTCTACAGTCCCCTCCTGAATATCTTCCTGTATATCAGGTTTTAAAAACGGCTTTACGTAAAGACACACTCCTCCACCCTTTTTATTTAGTCTGTCTCTCCTAAACAGTGTATAGCCCTCTAGATTGACTGTCCAATCATAAGATTCGTCCCACCAAGTTTCAGTAATGCTTATAATATCATACTGTTTGCTTGCTGCAAGTATTTCTAGTTCGTCCTTTTTACCAGTAATGCTTCTAGCGTTTACATACATACAACTAAGATAAGTATTTTCCCTTGCGTTAGGGACATTGGTCATTGGTTAGTGCTTTGGTAAAATCTCTTTTAGTACCCATGTTAGTAACCTTACCGCCTGCTCTTACCCTCCCCCCAACTTCTCCCCCATTTCGTTTACTACCGCCATCCCCACTATTCTCACTGCATGACCCGTAGTTTCTAGCTAAACCCTCCCCCCAGGCTCCTAGTTTGATATCGCCTCCAACCTTCTAACCATCCTTCCCCCCAGCACCACTGCCCCCTCCTCAGTCAGGTGCAATCCGTCACGACAAAAGAGATGGCGCCTGATCCACCCTGTCAAAGGCTTTTTCAACGTCAGTAGAAAACAATATTGAGGGTGATGGGAATCGCATGGCATAATGAATCATATTAATAACTTTTCTGGTATTGTCCTTGGCTTCGCAACCCAAGATGAAGCCAACCTGATCTCCATATATCAATTTTAGGAGTAATAATTTCAAGCGGTTTGATATCAGCTTGGCGAAAAGTTTTAGATCTATATTTAATAAAGAAATGGGCCTATAACTGGAACATAGGTTGGGATCTTTACCCTCTTTAGGGAGGACAGTGATATGTGCTTCTAATGAGTGTGCCAAAAAGTGAGATTTATCAGAAATTGGGTTGAAGGCGCGTGTAAGGAGGTGGGTAAGTTTATCTTTGAATGACTTGAAATAAGCTACAGAGAATCCATCAGGGCCAGGACTCTTACCTAAAGGAGACAAATCAATAGCCTTAAGCACCTCTTCGGTAACAAAGGGCTCATCAAGAAAATCCACCTCCTCTTGTGATAGGGTGGGAAAGTCTAGGGACTTCAAATAGTTGTCAACCGCTGATCGACGAGACATTAAATCTATTTTACTACTACCCCTAGTGAGTTTATGTATATTGGTATAGTATGTTCTGAATGTCTCAGCTATTGCGTCAGTTACATTATGAGTTTGGCCAAGGTCGTCTTTAACATTATGAATAAAGGTGGTTGCCCGTTGTTTTCGAAGGGTCTTAGCTAGGAGCTTCTCTGGTTTATTACCCCACTGGTAATAATGACTGCAGCATTTACTATATGATAGCTTAATTTTGTCTGTAAGAAGACTGCTAACAGATGCACAAGCTTCTTCAAGCTCTACATACAGTAGTAGATAGGGGATTTGGATTTTTTCAAAGATTTAATTCTGGCCAGAAGTTCATCTTTTTTTTTATTACATATGTAACATAGTATCTAAGGTTGAAAAAAGACAATTGTCCATCGAGTTCAACCTATTTGTGGTCTCCTATGCATGATTATTTTGTATATAATTTTGACTGAAGTTGATGACTGCCGTTACGTTTAACCCTCTTTTTTATAATAACCATAGTGCGTGACTATGCCCTGTTACCCTGGATATCCTTATCCATTAGGAATTTATCTAACCCATTCTTAAAGGTGTTGACTGAGTCGGCAAATACAACTCCCACAGGCAGGGAATTCCAAACACGTATCATCCTTACCGTAAAAAAACCTTTACGCCGTATTGTGCGGAATCTCCTCTCCTCTAACCTGAGCGAGTGTCCACGAGTTCTCTGTGTTGATCTAACCAAAAACAGGTCCTGCGCAAGATCTGTATATTGTCCCCTTATATATTTGTAAATGTTGATCATGTCCCCTCTTAATCTCCTCTTTTCCAGTGTAAACATGCCTAGTCTTGAAAGCCTTTCCTCGTATTCCAGCGTCTCCATACCCTTAATTAGTTTGGTCGCCCGCTTTTGAATCTTTTCTAGCTCCAGGATATCCTTTTTGTAGTAAGGTGCCCAGAATTGTACACAGTATTCAACGTGTGGCCTCACAACTGATTTATATAACGGGAGTATAATACTCTCGTCCCTAGCATCAATTCCCCGTTTTATGCATGCTAATATCTTATTAGCCTTCTTTGCTGCTGTCCTACTTTGGGTACTACTGCTTAGTTTGCTATCTATGAGGACATCTAAGTCCTTTTCCAGTACAGAATCCCCTAATTTTACCCCATTTAGTAGGTAGGTGTTATTTTTGTTCTTGTTACCACAGTGCATTACCTTACACTTGTCTGTATTGAAGCGCATTCTCCATTTCGCTGCCCAAGCTTCTAATTTAACTAAGTCGTTCTGAAGCGACTCAGCATCCCCCTCCGCATTTATAACTTTACACAATTTGGTATCATCTGCAAAAATTGACACCATGCTCTCTAGACCTTCTGTTAGGTCGTTAATGAAAATATTGAACAATAGCGGTCCTAATACTGAGCCTTGCGGCACACCACTTAGCACTTCAGTCCAAGTTGAAAAAGATCCATTAACCACAACGCGCTGCTCCCTATTATCTAACCAGTTTTAGACCCAAGTGCATATTGTGCTTCCTAGCCCTGATTCTTGTAGCTTGTAGATAAGTCTCATGTGTGGTACAGTGTCGAATGCTTTGGCAAAATCTAAAAAGATTACATCCACCTCTTGACCCTGATCTAGGTTTGCGCTTACTGTTTCATAAAAGCCAAGTAAGTTGGTTTGACAGGATCTGTCCTTCATAAACCCATGTTGATTCCTTTTAATGACCTAATTGACTTCAAGGAACTTCTGAATACTATCTCTTAGAATACCTTCCAATACTTTCCCCACTATAGATGTAAGACTAACTGGTCTATAATTACCTGGTTCAGCTTTACGTCCCTTTTTGAATATAGGCACTACTTCCGCTATACGCCAGTCTTTGGGAACCATACCTGATATTACTGAATCCTTAAAGATCAAAAATAACGGTTTTGCAAGTTCAGAGTGAAGCTTCATTAGAACCCTTTGGTGAATACCATCGGGACCTGGTGACTTATTAATCTTTAAATTGGTCACAGACTACTTCCTCGCTTAAATAAATACCTATCAGTGGGATATTCTCATTATTGAGATTATGTGTTAGTCCCTGAATTGGGTCCTCTCTAGTAAATACTGTTGAAAAAAACTAATTTAGTGTGTCCGCTATGTCATTATCATTTTTGCTTAAGACTCCCAACTTGTCTTTTAAAGGGCCTATACTCTCCTTCTTTAATCTCTTGCTATTAATGTATTTAAATAATTTTTTGGGATTCGCTTTGCTTTCCTTTGCTACTAGTTTTTCAGTTTCTACTTTAGCCCTCTTATTTCCTTTTTGCATATTTTGTTACATTCCTTATAATGCTGAAATGACTCTGCTTCCCCGTCAGATTTGTATTTTTTAAATGCTCACCTTTTCTTGCCCATAAGTTCCTTTATCTTTTTGTTAAGCCACATCGGTTTATGATTTTTATTCCTTTTTTTGCTGCTCGTAGGAATAAATTTGAGTGTGTTTTTAGCTAGCAGGAATTTTAGTACCTCCCAATTCTCTGTAGTATTTTTTCCTAAAAACAAACCTTCCCATTCAATATCCCTGAAAAATACCCTCATCTTTTCAAAATTCACTTTGCTAAAGTTTAGAGTCCTAGTTGAGCCAGTATAGGGCTCTTTATGAAAACTGATATTGAATGTGACCATATTTGTGGTCGCTGTTTCCTATGGGTTCCCCTACTATAATACCTGATACCAAATCCCCATTGTTTGTTAATACCAGGTCTAAGATTGCATTGTACCTAGTTGGTTCCTCAATTAGTTGAACTAAGTAGTTATCATTAAGTGTGTTTAAAAACATATTGCCCCTAGCAGTATCACATGAATCGTTTTTCCAGTTTATCTCTGGATAGTTAAAATCTCCCATCACTTCTATGTCTCCTACTCCTGCTGCTCTTTCAATTTGCTTTAGTAACAATTCCTCATCAGATACGTTGATACCAGGCGGCCTATAGCATACACCCAATACTAACTTTTGTATTCCTTTTTCCCCGCATGCAATTTCTACCCATAATGTCTCGACAGTGTCTACAGTCCCCTCCTGAATATCTTCCTGTATATCAGGTTTTAAAAACGGCTTTACGTAAAGACACACTCCTCCACCCTTTTTATTTAGTCTGTCTCTCCTAAACAGTGTATAGCCCTCTAGATTGACTGTCCAATCATAAGATTCGTCCCACCAAGTTTCAGTAATGCTTATAATATCATACTGTTTGCTTGCTGCAAGTATTTCTAGTTCGTCCTTTTTACCAGTAATGCTTCTAGCGTTTACATACATACAACTAAGATAAGTATTTTCCCTTGCGTTAGGGACATTGGTCATTGGTTAGTGCTTTGGTAAAATCTCTTTTAGTACCCATGTTAGTAACCTTACCGCCTGCTCTTACCCTCCCCCCAACTTCTCCCCCATTTCGTTTACTACCGCCATCCCCACTATTCTCACTGCATGACCCGTAGTTTCTAGCTAAACCCTCCCCCCAGGCTCCTAGTTTGATATCGCCTCCAACCTTCTAACCATCCTTCCCCCCAGCACCACTGCCCCCTCCTCAGTCAGGTGCAATCCGTCACGACAAAAGAGATGGCGCCTGATCCACCCTGTCAAAGGCTTTTTCAACGTCAGTAGAAAACAATATTGAGGGTGATGGGAATCGCATGGCATAATGAATCATATTAATAACTTTTCTGGTATTGTCCTTGGCTTCGCAACCCAAGATGAAGCCAACCTGATCTCCATATATCAATTTTAGGAGTAATAATTTCAAGCGGTTTGATATCAGCTTGGCGAAAAGTTTTAGATCTATATTTAATAAAGAAATGGGCCTATAACTGGAACATAGGTTGGGATCTTTACCCTCTTTAGGGAGGACAGTGATATGTGCTTCTAATGAGTGTGCCAAAAAGTGAGATTTATCAGAAATTGGGTTGAAGGCGCGTGTAAGGAGGTGGGTAAGTTTATCTTTGAATGACTTGAAATAAGCTACAGAGAATCCATCAGGGCCAGGACTCTTACCTAAAGGAGACAAATCAATAGCCTTAAGCACCTCTTCGGTAACAAAGGGCTCATCAAGAAAATCCACCTCCTCTTGTGATAGGGTGGGAAAGTCTAGGGACTTCAAATAGTTGTCAACCGCTGATCGACGAGACATTAAATCTATTTTACTACTACCCCTAGTGAGTTTATGTATATTGGTATAGTATGTTCTGAATGTCTCAGCTATTGCGTCAGTTACATTATGAGTTTGGCCAAGGTCGTCTTTAACATTATGAATAAAGGTGGTTGCCCGTTGTTTTCGAAGGGTCTTAGCTAGGAGCTTCTCTGGTTTATTACCCCACTGGTAATAATGACTGCAGCATTTACTATATGATAGCTTAATTTTGTCTGTAAGAAGACTGCTAACAGATGCACAAGCTTCTTCAAGCTCTACATACAGTAGTAGATAGGGGATTTGGATTTTTTCAAAGATTTAATTCTGGCCAGAAGTTCATCTTTTTTTTTATTACATATGTAACATAGTATCTAAGGTTGAAAAAAGACAATTGTCCATCGAGTTCAACCTATTTGTGGTCTCCTATGCATGATTATTTTGTATATAATTTTGACTGAAGTTGATGACTGCCGTTACGTTTAACCCTCTTTTTTATAATAACCATAGTGCGTGACTATGCCCTGTTACCCTGGATATCCTTATCCATTAGGAATTTATCTAACCCATTCTTAAAGGTGTTGACTGAGTCGGCAAATACAACTCCCACAGGCAGGGAATTCCAAACACGTATCATCCTTACCGTAAAAAAACCTTTACGCCGTATTGTGCGGAATCTCCTCTCCTCTAACCTGAGCGAGTGTCCACGAGTTCTCTGTGTTGATCTAACCAAAAACAGGTCCTGCGCAAGATCTGTATATTGTCCCCTTATATATTTGTAAATGTTGATCATGTCCCCTCTTAATCTCCTCTTTTCCAGTGTAAACATGCCTAGTCTTGAAAGCCTTTCCTCGTATTCCAGCGTCTCCATACCCTTAATTAGTTTGGTCGCCCGCTTTTGAATCTTTTCTAGCTCCAGGATATCCTTTTTGTAGTAAGGTGCCCAGAATTGTACACAGTATTCAACGTGTGGCCTCACAACTGATTTATATAACGGGAGTATAATACTCTCGTCCCTAGCATCAATTCCCCGTTTTATGCATGCTAATATCTTATTAGCCTTCTTTGCTGCTGTCCTACTTTGGGTACTACTGCTTAGTTTGCTATCTATGAGGACATCTAAGTCCTTTTCCAGTACAGAATCCCCTAATTTTACCCCATTTAGTAGGTAGGTGTTATTTTTGTTCTTGTTACCACAGTGCATTACCTTACACTTGTCTGTATTGAAGCGCATTCTCCATTTCGCTGCCCAAGCTTCTAATTTAACTAAGTCGTTCTGAAGCGACTCAGCATCCCCCTCCGCATTTATAACTTTACACAATTTGGTATCATCTGCAAAAATTGACACCATGCTCTCTAGACCTTCTGTTAGGTCGTTAATGAAAATATTGAACAATAGCGGTCCTAATACTGAGCCTTGCGGAACACCACTTAGCACTTCAGTCCAAGTTGAAAAAGATCCATTAACCACAACGCGCTGCTCCCTATTATCTAACCAGTTTTTGACCCAAGTGCATATTGTGCTTCCTAGCCCTGATTCTTGTAGCTTGTAGATAAGTCTCATGTGTGGTACAGTGTCGAATGCTTTGGCAAAATCTAAAAAGATTACATCCACCTCTTTACCCTGATCTAGGTTTGCGCTTACTGTTTCATAAAAGCCAAGTAAGTTGGTTTGACAGGATCTGTCCTTCATAAACCCATGTTGATTCCTTTTAATGACCTAATTGACTTCAAGGAACTTCTGAATACTATCTCTTAGAATACCTTCCAATACTTTCCCCACTATAGATGTAAGACTAACTGGTCTATAATTACCTGGTTCAGCTTTATGTCCCTTTTTGAATATAGGCACTACTTCCGCTATACGCCAGTCTTTGGGAACCATACCTGATATTACTGAATCCTTAAAGATCAAAAATAACGGTTTTGCAAGTTCAGAGTGAAGCTTCATTAAAACCCTTTGGTGAATACCATCGGGACCTAATGATTTATTAATCTTTAAATGTTTTAAATAAGTACCTATCAGTGGGATATTCTCATTATTGAGATTATGTGTTAGTCCCTGAATTGGGTCCTCTCTAGTAAATACTGTTGAAAAAAACTAATTTAGTGTGTCCGCTATGTCATTATCATTTTTGCTTAAGACTCCCAACTTGTCTTTTAAAGGGCCTATACTCTCCTTCTTTAATCTCTTGCTATTAATGTATTTAAATAATTTTTTGGGATTCGTTTGGCTTTCCTTTGCTACTAATTTTTCAGTTTCTACTTTAGCCACTCTTATTTCCTTTTTGCATATTTTGTTACATTCTTTATAGTGCTCAAATGACTCTGCTTCCCCGTCAGATTTGTATTTTTTAAATGCTCACCTTTTCTTGCCCATAAATTCCTTTATCTTTTTGTTAAGCCACATCGGTTTATGATTTTTATTCCTTTTTTTGCTGCTCGTAGGAATAAATGTGAGTGTGTTTTTAGCTAGCAGGAATTTTAGTACCTCCCATTTCTCCGTAGTATTTTTTCCTAAAAACAAACCTTCCCATTCAATATCCCTGAAAAATATCCTCATCTTTTCAAAATTCACTTTGATAAAGTTTAGAGTCCTAGTTGAGCCAGTATAGGGCTCTTTATGAAAACTGATATTGAATGTGACCATATTTGTGGTCGCTGTTTCCTATGGGTTCCCCTACTATAATACCTGATACCAAATCCCCATTGTTTGTTAATACCAGGTCTAAGATTGCATTGTACCTAGTTGGTTCCTCAATTAGTTGAACTAAGTAGTTATCATTAAGTGTGTTTAAAAACATATTGCCCCTAGCAGTATCACATGAATCGTTTTTCCAGTTTATCGCTGGATAGTTAAAATCTCCCATCACGTCTATGTCTCCTACTCCTGCTGCTCTTTCAATTTGCTTTAGTAACAATTCCTCATCAGATACGTTGATAGCAGGTGGCCTATAGCATACACCCAATACTAACTTTTTTATTCCTTTTTCCCCGCATGCAATTTCTACCCATAATGTCTCGACAGTGTCTACAGTCCCCTCCTGAATATCTTCCTGTATATCAGGTTTTAAAAACGGCTTTACGTAAAGACACACTCCTCCACCCTTTTTATTTAGTCTGTCTCTCCTAAACAGTGTATAGCCCTCTAGATTGACTGTCCAATCATGAGATTCGTCCCACCAAGTTTCAGTAATGCCTATAATATCATACTGTTTGCTTGCTGCAAGTATTTCTAGTTCGTCCTTTTTACCAGTAATGCTTCTAGCGTTTACATACATACAACTAAGATAAGTATTTTCCCTTGCGTTAGGGACATTGGTCATTGGTTAGTGCTTTGGTAAAATCTCTTTTAGTACCCATGTTAGTAACCTTACCGCCTGCTCTTACCCTCCCCCCAACTTCTCCCCCATTTCGTTTACTACCGCCATCCCCACTATTCTCACTGCATGACCCGTAGTTTCTAGCTAAACCATCCCCCCAGGCTCCTAGTTTAATATCGCCTCCAACCTTCTAACCATCCTTCCCCCCAGCACCACTGCCCCTTCCTCAATCAGGTGCAATCCGTCACGACAAAAGAGATGGCGCCTGACTGAGAAGTCCGCCCAGTCTTCCAGGAACACAAACCCCTCTTTCCTGCACCAATCCCTAAGCCACACATTTACCTCCCTAATCTCCCTCTGCCTCCCTGGACTAGCGCAGGTAATATTTCCAAGACTATTACCTTAGATGTCCTTGCCTTAAGTTTCTTTCCTAAGTCCCTATAGTCTTTCTTAAGGACATCCCACCTTCCGCTAACTTTGTCATTGGTGCCAACGTGCACCATGACCGCCGGGTCTTTCCCAGCCCCTCCCAACAATCTATCTACCCGGTCCGCGATGTGCCGTACCCGAGCACCCCGGAGACAACAGACTGTACGGCGATCACGGTCCCGGTAGCAGATTGCCCTATCTGCCTTCCTGATGATAGAATCCCCTACCACCACCATCTGACTAGGTACCTCACTATCTTTTATCCCAACTGCGCCAGAGGGACCGCTCCTCTGGATGCTAGAGGGAGCAGTCTCCTCCGGCACCGTCATTTCTTCACTATCATCCTCTGATTCCTCGTCCAGTCGGGCAAATTTGTTCGGGTTTGATAGTTCGGAGATGTCGAGCCTCCCCCTCTTTTTCTTCCTTCTAACTGTGACCCAGCTGGCTACCTGATCATCATCCTCTTCTACCAGTGACCCCTCCCGCAACTCCTCCTCCGTTCTGTCTAAACTTCGCTCGAGATTCTGAATCTCACTCAGTCGCGTAACGGTTTGCTCTAGATCAGTTACCTGGGCTTCCAGGGCAACCGTTCGCACACACCTCGTGCAGATGTAATCACACTGGGCCAGTAGCTCCAGGTGTGAATACATCTTGCACGACATGCACTGAGTGAGGTCTTCAATCACAGCTGCTCCCATATTGTTTGTTAGGTCTAGCTCCCTGTTACTCTCAAAAAAAAAGAAGAAAAAAGAAAAAAGTAGAAGACAAACGATCTCACTTATACAATAATTAAACTGGTTTATACTTATCTATCTCTGTGCGGTTCTTGGTCCTTAACTTTTATGCAGCCGTAGTACTCTCTCCTGTGGCACCGATACTCCCACTTAGCAGTTGCAGTTGTTCCAGCTCACTGCACCTCCTTTTCACTCGGCTTACAGCTCCTGCTTTTGCTGTTACCAACTCACATACACTTACAAATCCAAGCAACACTTTAAAATACAAGCCCTTACAATGAGCAAGCTCCAATGAGTCTAATCACTGATTATATAGGCTCAGCCAGCTGCTTTAGTCAGCCCCTCCTCCTCCTGATTACTCACCTCCTTCCTGATTTTTTAGGAAGGAACCTAGTTATATAAATGTGTCTCAACACACATTTGTGTTATTCCCATACTGACAGTTTAGAGATGTTGCCCCGATCATTAATACTAATGTAAGAGTCTAAAGCAAAATCCAGCTGGGATTTGCAATATGGGTCCTGTAAGAGGGTTTCATTAAAATGCCATGTCCATGGTTTCTTTGAGACATGAGGAATTGAAAGTTGTAGGAAAACAGGAGCATGGTCGGACTATGTTATTGAGCCTACAGAAATATCTGACAATAGGTGTAAGTGATGGTGTCTCAAAAACATATAATCTATTTTAGAATAGGTTTGATGTGCATAAGAAAAATACGTGTAATCCAAGTCTTTGGGATGGGATAGTCTCCAAGTATCCATCAGCTGGTGTTCCAGATAAAAGTCCATTGTTTTGTGTTAGGGACATAGACATTTAAAAAAGAGTAGTGTTGGGTATAAATATCTCATTTGACCAGGAGGCCTCTCCCTTCCACCATGTGAAGAAAGGGTAGTAATAGGAAGGTGTCTCACTAGTAAGATGGCCACTCCCAAAGTTTTCAAAGAGGAGTTGTTTGAAGTAAAGACATGTGGGTAATAATGGCAATTGAGCAAGGGAGCATTTTCCATTTTGAAATGCGTTTCTTGAATGAAGGTAATATCAACCCTGTCATCTCTAAGACATTTGAGTAATTAGGACGTCTTTTCAGGGATATTCAATCCTTTAACATTGAAAGCGGTGATCTTTAAATTATTGTGTCCTGACATAAAGAGATGGTAAGTAGAAGTCTATGTATCAAACACCCATAATCAATAGCTCGAGACCTGGAAATTAAATAACCCTGAACAAAAAGGTAGAGGCATGAGAGAAGAATTGGTGACGCTAGCTCTCAGATTGGAGAGAAGAGTGGGAGGGGTATGAGGGATGTACTGTACAACATTTTACATACAAAAGAAAGAGACAAAAATCTAGACGACGGGAACATGTTATTGCAGAGGATAGACTGCGATTGGGCCAAAAGTGGTATCCAGCCAACTCTTGGTCCAATAGGATTCAAAATGCAGCGTAAAAGGGGGATTGCAAGGGGGGCAGTAACACTGACAACTTTAAGTAAACATAAGTAACAGTAAAGAAAAAACACTCATGTGGCAGTGTGTCTGCCTAAAATGGCAATCCTGGGTTAAAACAATAATACTAAACTCAGCATATATGTATACATCCATAGGTAAACAGATAAAAGTCTTGCACCTGAGGAGTATAATGCAAAATATAAGTAACAATGTTAGTGAAGCAACTTGAATGTAAAATTTAAATGGTCACAAAGCTGTAAAATATAAATGGGGCAAACAAAAAAGTTCGTTGGTAGCTAATCTGAAAACGAAAACAAATATCAGCTCACCACAAGCAAGTAACGCATAAAATGTTCAGGTCACTTCTGAGGGTAAAAAAATTGATGAAGATTTGCGCCTTCTCCTCGATGAGGAAGCTTGTTTCCAAAGGTCATCTTTGTAGGGAAGTGACGTAAGCACTACTTGATGAAGGAAGGACTCCCAGTCGGGAAGCGCTATTGGTTGGAGCCCGATGGAAGAGAAGAAAGCGGGTAACTCCGCTGGTTTGTGAAGAGTAATAGCTTTGCCATTATAAGTGACTTGTAGGGAGAAAGGGTACACCCAAAGGTATTTCAGCTTCAATTTACGGAGGGCGTCGGTAAGTGGTTTAATCGCCCGGCGTTGTTGGAGAGTAGACCAAGCCAGATCAGGGAATGTTTGTATCTTTTCTCCTTGGAAGCCCACACTATTGAGCTGGCGGGCTTTTCGAAGGATGTCTTTTGGGTGTAGTAATGGAGCCTGCATATTACATCACAGGGTTTGTCTGTGGGAAGGCCTCTGGGACATAGTGCACAATGGGCTCTATCAAAGTGGATTTCAGCATTAGGATCCATACCCAGGATTTTGCCAAAACTCTTTATGAGGACATCTATCAGATTCGATTGCTGAATATCTTCCGCGAGACCCCTGATCCTGATATTGGGGGTCATTCCGAGTTGTTCGCTCTGTATTTTTTTCTCGCAACGGAGCGATTAGTCGCTAATGCGCATGCGCAATGTCCGCAGTGCGACTGCGCCAAGTAAATTTGCTATGCAGTTAGGTATTTTACTCACGGCATTACGAGGTTTTTTCTTCGTTCTGGTGATCGGAGTGTGATTGACAGGAAATGGGTGTTTCTGGGCGGAAACTGGCCGTTTTATGGGTGTGTGCGAGAAAACGCAACCGTTTCTGGGAAAAACGCGGGAGTGGCTGGAGAAACAGAGGAGTGTCTGGGCGAATGCTGGGTGTGTTTGTGACGTCAAACCAGGAACGACAAGCACTGAACTGATCGCAGATGCCGAGTAAGTCTTGAGCTACTCAGAAACTGCTAAGAGGTGTCTATTCGCTATTTTGCTAAGCTTTCGTTCGCAATTTTGATAAGCTAAGATTCACTCCCAGTAGGTGGCGGCTTAGCGTGTGCAAAGCTGCTAAAAGCAGCTTGCGAGCGAACAACTCGGAATGACCCCCATTGTTCCGACGTCCATGGTTATCCAAATCCTCTAAGCAGGATTTGAGAGTGTTGAGTTCTGACATTTGATGAGAGATCACATCGTTGAATTGAGAAAAAGCGTCTACTGTTGCAGACTTGTGGTCTTACAGAGAGTCAATACGTGCAGCCAGATGAGACATATCGGCTTGTAGGATGGTGACCTCTTGTTTAATAGTGGTTAGAACGTTGTTCTCTAAGGACTGAAAGTCTTGTTTCATGAGCAGAGATTTAACGTGAGAAAGAATCTCGCTAATCTCTCAGTTTAAAGATGAAACCGATTGAGGTAGGGTGTCTGCAGAGATGGACATGTTTCTTGAAGAGGCAGGGGGAGACAAGGAGTTTGGTGGAATAGATCCTTGTGATGGATCAGTAGTAGGAGCCTTCAGAAACTGACGCAGATCAGAGGTCGGTCCCCCCAGAGTTTTTTAAAACCCCTCCAGCTTAGTTTTAGACTTTCTGTTCCTAACCAGAGAACCGGTTAAGGTAACAAAGCTTCAGCAATCCAAATCAGAAACAGGTGTCACACACAGGATCAGAGTATCATATGGAAAAGTGAGTCATCACCGTAAACTGGCCCCCACGTGGCTCAAGCAGTCGTCATATGTATTGCTGGAACATAATGACGATCATGGATCCAAGCTGATATATAGTATGCAAAGTCATTGGCAGTAAAATATTTGATCAGATGCTAGAGGAATATAGAAAATAATAGCACAGTAAAAGCTTATTGACAGGCTGAAGTTTTACTGTGTATTGTCATATAGTGAACCACCACAAGATGGAGCCCATAGCCTTTCAGTGGGAAAAAAGGAGCAGACTATAGGGAAGTGTAGTCAGGGACACTAATGCCATTCAGTGTAGGAGGACACCAGTTTCAGAAAAGTGGATAGAATGAAGCCTCTTGTATGGCAATTATGTATGCAAGCCTACAAAATATGCACATACCCGAGCCAGACCCTCCACTCTGCCAGATTCCTAGACCCTCTGGGCTAAAGGACCACTGTAGGGTTCAGGGGAGCAGTCCAGTAAACTAGTACTGATGTACCACACTATCTAATATGGCAGCTCCAGCCTCACCTCACCAGATCCTGTGGCGAGATCTCTGTGGCAGGCCACCTCTGGACACTGCTGCAGGTAAGGACACTTTCAGATGAGCGGGCATAGAGCTGCTTGTCAATGTAGGGGCTCTGGGGACAGTCTGAAGCTATTAAGCGGCTGACACCCGCCGCATCTACAGCGATGCACCATCCACGGGAACACTGGAGCGCAGTCAATGTGTAAGGGCGCCGGGTCCTCTGCAATCCGTGTGTGGAGAAGCCATTGTGAGCCACAGGACGAGTGGAGTTGGTGGTCTCTTTTAATCGGGGATATCTTTGCTGCCTACGGGTCCACTCAGCAACTCGAGGGCCTGGCTGGAGATGAAAGGGCAGGCCACAACCTGCAAAAGGAAGCGTAAAGCCTTCTCCTGGCTCCACGGCTCTCACACTTTGCAGCGAACATGGTCAGTAATTAACTGACTACAAGAAGAGGTGGCTTGTGGGTCTCCACATGCGGTGGGAGAGGTATAAAGCCCGGGATTTACCAGGAGCTCCGGGACCAAGCATCTCAGTTCAATGGCCAGCAAGCCACGCCCCCATATATTCTTTTTTACTGTATGTTGACTTTTTATTTCTTATTTTAAAATGTGGTATTAAAGAATATACTGTATGGAACAAACAAAAGTATTGGTACAGTCTCAGAATTGCGCGGTTAAACAGAGGAAGCTGCCTTGACAAACTGTTCAATTGGGGGGAACAACACCAATTCCCAGAATTAATGAACAAAAAGGTGAAACAATATGTCATTGGCGCTAAATCCGTAAGGATGTGATGAGGGCCTTGGCATAGGCCTATGCAATGTAAAAAGATGAAAGGTGTGGTATATTATACCCCCCACAGATTAATGGGGTGGCCCACGCAAGGGCTAAGGACTTCAATAAAACAGATGTGGAAGTACAAATGGACAAGTTTTAATGATACAATTAAAAAATACAATAAC